>NW_026059042.1:0-78730 GCF_023721935.1 Panthera uncia | reverse complement strand
GAAAATCAAGACTAGGGCACTTAACTGACTGAGCCACCCAGGTGCCCCTATAGCAAGGTATTTCTATTAAAAAGCTATATTCACTAATAAATCAGTGCAAATGTTTGATTTTTAGTATTTATAAAACATAACCTTAGAGATATTGGATATTTCAAAACCCTGAGAAGATTAAGACTTACTATCGTCAACTACACATATGGTCATTATTCTTTATAAAGATATATTCCTCTTGTCTAAATATAATCTCTTACTGGCCATGTATTGTTTCCAGTTCAACAAGAGAATATATTATAAGGAGTATATTTTGTTTTATTATACACATATAATACTTTGGAATTCTGAGCAAATTCAAAAAGCTCGAATCATCCACAAAGAACCAGCAGTTTATATATTAAAAGTGGTGATACTTTTATAAAAAATACATTCTACAAAGTGTAGGAGTGGGCTATAAAAGGCAGGGGTTACAACATACCTTACCTATCTGCTATCGTTCCTGATGACGGGATGGTCATTGTCAAATACCATGCCCTTGTCACTTAACTGATGGTAGACCAGGACCAGATCCGAGGACTTAACTGTTAGTCTAGGTTACCTTTCACCTTCCATGGAGTTCTTCTGTTGGAGAGTGCCATGATGTCACCAATATTAATATACTATAACTTTGCTTTAATTTGAAGCATTATTAACCTTAAAACAATATTTTATCCAGGCTTCCTCATTAGAAATAGTGTATGTTTTATAACTGAGTACATATTTTTAATTTATTATTAGTATGATGACATTTTAATTGGAAAGCTTTATTTTACCAGCACTTAAGAGTTTAAAAGTTTACAAAAATCATATAGCTTTCAACTTATTTTATTTGTCATAAAGTCAAATGTTGTGAAATGTTCTCTATAATCTTGATATTGTCTTCATTTAGCAAGTTAGCAAGTTACCTAATTTTAACTGACTTGTAAGATATTCCAGAGATTTCACCCTTCCATGTATTCATTTTTCTTATAATTAAGGAAGAGTTTTATTTCATAATATAGTTCACAAAATATTTTGCGTGTATGTATGTCTTTACTATACTTACAATATTTATTATGTAAAAATTAACTCCCATAGATTTCATTGCTATTCAAGAAAACTCCAACAATATTTTACATATTCCCTCCCCACCCCTGTGCAGAATATATGCAGAGACCTTTAAGCCTAGAAGTTTCCATGAACACTATAAGGACAACTATCATTTTTTTAAAATTTAAATTTAGCTCTTTGATTATTTTCTAAAATGTACATTGTATTAATAACATTAAGTTACTAGGTAACCACTGATTTTTCACAGAAATATATGTACAATTTGATTAATAAGATAACTGGAAGAAAACTTCTTCAATCTCCTCTCTGATTTCCAAAGACTATAAATACCTTATGAGTTTCAAGGTTCTAAAGGAATATGGTAGAGGTTAGAATCTCAAAAGTTGCATGAAAACTACTAATATCTTTATTTGGAGTAATGGATGTTTAAAATTGTATTTTGGTTTTCATCACCTTTTTAACTGATTTTAGTGTTCTTAACTCATTTTGTGTACTTTCTCTTTTGGGAAACACAAAACTGCATTATCTCAGAGCTGACTGGAGATGAATCCAACAACTGACTTCTTTCAGAAAGGCTGTCTGTGTTATGTTTTATGTATGTATGTGTGTGTGTGTATGTTTGTGTGTGCGTATGTATGTATGTATGTATGTATTTAAATAAGCAGAGTCAGATGATTCCTTTCCTGACTTTATTGTTGAGTTTATTCCATTTCATCTGTGTTATCCTTCCACTTTTTCTACTAGGAGCTTTTAGTTTTTAAAGAAAGTTTTGTCATAGTTGTTGTGGTTTCTCTCCCCTTCCCTTCTATACCTGTGCGATTTCAAAATTCATTTTCTTTTCTCTCTGCCATGACCCTGACACTGAAAATGAAAATTATCTAAATATAGTAAGGTATAATATTTAAGAATGTTTTATCTGCTTTCCAAATCAGAACATGTATTAATTAGTTTGCTAAGGCTGCCCTAACAAAATATCAAAGACTGTAGGGCTTGAACAACAGAAATTTGTTTTCTCTTAGTTCTAGAAGTTGCAAATCCAAAATCAAGGGGTCATCAGGTTGTTTTTCACCTTCTGTGACCTCTCTCCTTGGTTTGAAGATAGACCCTTTCCACGGTGTCCTCATGTGATCTTTCCTCACTGTGTGAACATCTCCAGTGTCTGTGAGTATAAATTTATGCTTCTTATTAGGATACCAATCATGTTGGATTAGGATCCACCCTAAAAGTGTCATTTTAACTTAATTACCTCTTTACAGGCCATATCTGAAAACAGGGTCACATTCTGAGGTACAAGGACTGAGGGCTTCAACATACGAATTTGGTGGGGGAAAAATTCATCCCATAACTCAACACATTCAGAAAGTAATTTAAGGGTTAAGTCAGAGAGCATTAACCTTGAAGTCAGAAAATCTGTATTAAAGAAAGTTTCATGCCATTTAATAAGCAATTCAACATCTCTGAAACCCAGTTTGTCATTGTTTGAGAATAATAATGCCCATTTCGAGGTAATTGTTCTATGCTTGCACATATAGAAAGCCTGCCATATTGCCGTATTCATATTCATAATACATTTACTGAATATGTATATTATATCAATGTCACCACACATTTTTGTACATCCTAAGACTAAGGAGGTAATATGATAGAAATGCTGAAATTTAAATAGTGTTTTCATTTTGCCTTTGTAAGCAACACATTTTTTGTGAAGAATAAATTTGACCATAATATATTAAATGTGTCCTAAAATTATGAGAGCATTTTTGAGAAGCCAAATTGAAAGACTTTATTTCTATTTAGTCCTTCGTAATACTCTGGTTCATGCATCATTGATTTATAGACATTTGTCACAAACAAGATAGGCCCATATGTTAAAAGCACTTGCCATTTTTTTTTTGTGACTGCCTTCAATCAGATTGAACAGATTAATGATTGTAATAATCAGTCATCCTGATTTTCAACTACATGGTCTTAACTATTCTACGATTTCAGGTTGTCCCTTTATCTAAATCATTAAACTCTTTAGGATTTATTAAAGCCTCTTTTTAGGCATATTGATCTGCATTCAATTTGTACCTCTTTGGAATGCCCTTTTCCAGCATGAATTTTCATAGCAAAGTATTATTGTTGATTGATGTGTTCATGTGTTGTTATATTGCTTCACCTTAAGTACCTTTTTTCCCCCACCAAATCTCCTTGAGTCTACTACTTTAAATGCTTTAACCTCTTGTATGTCTTTGTAATGTCCTTCCATGTAAGATCAGGTACAGTGGGCTGACTGTATTTTCTAGTGCAAATTAAAAACCCATTTGTTCAGCTTGACTTCTGCTTAGTGACAGCTCTGTGTATTTTTATGCTTAGTGACAGCTCTGTGTATTCACATGCGATGTGAATACATGAAGGACACAGCACAAAATCTAACTGCATTATACTCCATCTGCATTGTGAGGTAAATGTGGAATAATTACTACTGTCTAAGTTTTTATTCATTTTTTCATTAAAGCTGTTATCATGTCAGGGACAAGGATAAATAATACCCGATACCTGGCTTTTATTAGTTTCTGTCTTTGTTAAATGTGAATGACGTGAAAGGCAATAAGTAAGGCTGTAAAAAATCATAAATAAAACATTAGCACATTTTTTTAATAGTGCAGGTGTAAATGTCACTAATGAAGTAAGAATAAATATGTTATGTTAATTACACTGGTTTGCCTTAGTGTAAAATGTGAAAGGAAATGTAGTGCTTGACAAGAATGAAAACAGGAAAACCAAATTTTTTTTACCATAGGAAATACTCATTTATTTTAATATTTGCCATACAAGAGTAGGTTATATTACAGATTTGGCCATGTGCTAGACCTGTTTTACAGAGTGATATTCCAAGCACAATAAGTCACTTATGGCTATAATAGTTTCACCGGGTGGCCCCAAACAGATACCTACTTATACAGACTGTGTCCTACAGTGTGTTTTTCTCTGTTTCTTCAGGGTCAAATAGCACATAGTACTTGCTTCTTTAATGCTTCGTATCCTTTTCTTCTGTAAATCCTCTCTTGCTATATAACAATTACTCTTTAATATGCAAAAATACAGGAAAGTCAAGTGTATTAGAATGTCATTTAACCAAGTCTAAGTAGATTAGGAATTGACACTTTAAAAGCCAACTAATAAAAGAAGTTCATGAACTATAAACAGTAATTAAAAAATTATTTGTTTTGTTTATTTTGTGTGTTCCTCTGTTTAATCTAGAAAGAGCAAGAAATGTGTTGTCAAAGTTCATGGCTCACTTTTGAAGGTCTCATTGTATCTATTAGTGTGCGTTGGGAAGATAGACTATTACTTCATCCTTAGAGTAGAGAGCCACACAAAGATCAAATTTGACTAATTCTGCTAAGGTATCGACTCCAAATTTCATTCATTCTTTGCTTATCAAATATCATTGTATCCAGCAAATCAAAAACAAAAAACCCTAAGGGTCATTCTGCTTTATTTTATAGGCAATGATGGTAAAATTGATCAGGCTTAGCACATATATAAATAAAAGTCCCCCTTTTAGAGATGAGTTATCTTTGGATCAGAAGGGATATTAAACTCTTACAATTGCACATAGCCACCAAGTCTCAAAATCAGAATTCAAATTAGAATCAACACAACATTTGCAACCAACCTGCAATGCTCATGTGTCCTAAAGGATTATCTCTAGCCCAGACCTATGTCCTGAGAATCACGTCCACTTACAAATCATAACATGGCTTCTCAACATATTCTTTTGGATGGTGCAAACACATCTTACTCCTAAATTACTAAAAGTCTGTCTTCTTCAATTTTTACTTATTTCAATGAATGATGCCACCTTGAAACCAATTTCTTAAGCCTGGAACCTAGCTTTCACTTTTCACAACTTCTCCCCTGAGAAGTTGTCACTTCTACATCCAGTATATCACTTGGCCCTGTCATCTTTGCCTGACAGATATGTCTTACATCCATTGACATTCACTCATCACCAGTGACATCACTGATTACTGCAGAACACTTTCTTCCTCTCTTACACACCTGCCCAGATACTGCAGTGGGCTTCTAACTACTATCCAGAGACATCATCTTGTCTCTCTTCAATCATTTCTTCACACTGCTGTTAAATGATTTAAAGCCCGCTATACCACTGTTCCTTCATGTTATAACATTTTTATCCTTGCTGTAGTTCAACCACTCTAGATTTCTTTAAGTTTCTCAAATATACCTTACCAATGCCTGCCACAGTGCCTTTGCATATGTTGTCCTACCTGGAAAGGTGTTTGCCACCAAAAACTTACTTAGCCCTTGTCTACATCTATTCATCTTTCTTTTTTTTAATATTTATTTATTTTGGGGGAGAGAGAGAGAGAGAGAGAGCACGTTTGAGCAGGGGAGGGACAGAGAGAGAGGGAGAGAGAATCCTAAGCAGGTTCCACACTTAACAAGGAGCCTGATGTGGGGCTTGATCCCACAACTGCGAAATCATGATCTGAGCTGAAATCAAGAGTCAGAGGCTTGATTGGCTGAGCTACCCAGGTGCCCCCATCCTTCTTATTTAAGGTCAAATACAATTTGCCCAAAATATAATTAACTGAGCTTCATATTAATATGACCTCCATTTTGCATTGTTAACAATATTTTATGGCCTTTTTGTTTATAATTGAATATTTACTTGTGTGATTATTTAATGTCTTACCTACTATGTGTACTGATACACTTTCTGAAGGAAATGTACATGTCTTATTTTTCACGTTTTTATATTCTATAGGTTTAGCACAGTGCCCAGGACAAATTATACAATAATTAGAAATATGTTGAAGTACTAAAATCATGTTTCATGCTAAAGTTAATGTTATCTAATGATGTAAAAACATCACGCTAGAAATAGCATCTATTTTTCAACAGCTTATTGTGAAAGAGATCTCCTTGAATAAATTTTGAAGGTTTATGGTGGACATCAGTATAATCTTCACTACATTTCATTATTTTTTAACATTTTGCCATCCTTGCTTCATCTAGCTTTCTGTCTTTCTCCTTCTTTTCATTTTGCTTTTCTAATCACTTGAAAGAAAATTGTACACAGCATGACATGGAAACCTATTCCTAATTACGTGAACATTGTATTTCTTAAGAACAACATTCTTATCCATATTGTACAGTACACACCATTTTCACATTCAAGATATACAAAAATGGAAGATTATAATGTCTTGAAGGTTATAATAAAATAATTCACATATATGTGTATTTTATTATAAACCTGTTATATAAGATATATAATAGGCCTATCATTATATGTGTTACAATATGCTCAAAAATGAATTTGATAGGTTAGCTTTCTATAATTATTTTAAGTGTCAAAAAGAGGATTTAAACTGAGGTCTACAAAACTCCAAAGCTCATTACTATTCCACCATATTATCAAAAATCATGATCATGTTATTGACATTGTTTCCAGAATTAACTAGAAATTAGACAATATTTTGAGAGCTTAAATAGAAAATGTCACATAGGAAGGCATACTATGTACATTTGAATGCCAACTGAAGAATAGGAGATATTCTCAGTTTTTAAAATATTTTCTTCTCTTGGGGCGCCTGGGTGGCTCAGTAGGTTAAGCGTCCGACACTAGCTCAGGTCATGATCTCGAGGTCCGTGAGTTCGAGTCCCGCGTCTGGCTCTGTGCTGACAGCTCAGAGCCTGGAGCCTGTTTCAGATTCTGTGTCTCCCTCTCTCTCTGACCCTCCCCCATTCATGCTCTGTCTCTCTCTGTCTCAAAAATAAATAAACGTTAAAAAAATAAAAATAAAAATAAATAAAATAAAATAAAAATTTTCTTCTTTGAAACTGGCTTTATTACTGTATGTGAATATATGATATTGTTCTGAGCCCATTATGGTATAAGAATCACTGATAGGTTCTAGAGTTGTGACTGAATTATTAAAATTTGTGAGAGTAACACTTCATTCAAGAAAAGAAGAAAGAAAGAAGAGTTAAATAAAATAGACTTTTAAAAAATAGAAAAGATCAATGAAACTAAGAGCTGATACTTTGAAAAGATAAACAAATTTGTAAACCTTTAGCCAGACTCATCAAGAAAAAAAGACAGAGGACTTTAATAAATAAAATTAGAAAATAAAGAGAAGTAACAACTGACAAAACACAAATACAAAGGATTATAAAAGACTACTATGAAAAATTAAATGTCAACAAATTGGACAACCTAGAAGAAATAGGTACATTCCTGGAAGCATACAGTCTTCCAAAACGGAATCAGGAAGAAATAGAATATCTGAACAGATGGATTACCAACAATGTTATTGAGTTGATAATCAAAAAGACACTCAACAAACAAAAGTTCAGGACCTGGTGGATTCTAGTGAATTCTACCAAACATTTAAAGAAGAGTTATTTTTCTCAAACTATTCCAAAAAAATAGAAGAGGAAGGGAAGCTTCCAAATTCATTCTATGGGCCTCGCATTACCTCTATACCAAAAGTAGACAAAGACACTACCAAAAAAGAAAACTAAAGGCCAATATCCCTGCTGAACATAGATGCAAAAATCCTGAACAAAATATTGGCAAACCAAATTCAACAATACATTAAAAAGATTAGTCACCATAATCAAGTAAGGGGGATGTATTCTAGGAATGCAAGATTGGTTCTATATCCACAATTTGAAACATCATATTAAAATTTTTTTTAAAAACCACATGATCATCTCAATACATGTAGGAAAAGCATTTGATAAAAATTCAACATCTGTTCATGATTAAAAACTCTCAACAAAGTGAGTTTAGAGGGAACATACTTCAGAATAATAAGGGTCATATATAACAAACCCTCAGATAACATCAAACAGACCAGAAACAAGACAAGAATGTCCACTTTCACCACTTTTATTCAAAATACTGGAAGTCCTAGACATAGCAATCAAACAGGAAAAAAAAAAAAGACTTCCAAATTAGTAAAGATAAAGGAAAACTGTCATTATTTGCAGATGACTAGACATAGAAAACCCGACTCCACCAAGAAAAACTATTAGAACTGAGAAATTAATTCAGTAAATTTGTAAGATATAAAAAATTAATATACAGAGATCTATTGCATTTCTATACACTAATAATGAAACAGAAAGAGATATTAAGAAAAAAATCCTATTTAAACTTGCAACAAAAATAATAAAATACCCATGAATCAATTTAGGCAAAGAGTTGAAAGATCTATACTCAGAATAATAAAACATGGATGAAAGAAACTGAAGACAACACAAAAACATGGAAAGATATAACATGCCTATGAATTGGAAGAATTAATGTATTTTTAAAATTTATTTAAATTCAAGTTAATTAACATATGGGGAATATGGTATTAGGACTACAATTTAGTGATTCATCACTTACATATAACACCCAGTGCTCATTTCAACAAGTGCCCTCTTTAATGTCCAGTATCCATTTAACCCATCCCCCACCCAACACCTCTCCAGGAACCCTCAGTTTATTCTGTATTTAAGTCTCTTATGATTTGATTCCCTCTCTGTTTTTATCTTATTTTTCCTTCCCTTCCCTCTATGTTCATCTGTTTCATTTCTTAAATCACACATATGAGTGAAATCATATGATATTTATCTTTCTCTGATTGACTCATTTCACTTAGCATTTACTGTCTAGTTCCATTCACGTTGTTGCAAATGGCAAGATTTCCATATTATCCAAAGCAATCCACAAATTCAATGTAATCTCTATAAAAATACCAATAGCATGTTTTCACAGAACTAGAAGAAATAATTCTAGAATTTTTATGAAACCACAAAATACCTCAACTAGCCAATGGGATTTTGAAAAAGAAGGAAAAAACAGGAGTCATAACAATTCCAGACTTCCAGATATAATTAAAAGCTATAATAATCAAAACAGTATGGTACTAGCACAAAAAATAGACACACTGATCAGAGGAACAAGTTAGAGAGCTGAGAACATTACCCATAGTTATGTAGTTAGTTAATCTATGACAAAAGTGGCAGGAATATACAATAGAGAAAAGACAGTCATTTCAATAAATGGTATTGATGAAAGTGGACAGCTACATGCAAAAGAATGAAATTGGGCCACTTTCTTACACCACACACAATAAATAAACTAGAAATTGATTGAAGACCTAAATGTGAGATCTGAAATCATAAAATTCCTACAAGAAAACATAGGCAGCAAATTTTTTGACATTAGTCTTAGCAATAAGTTTATGGATATGTCTCCTCAAGCAAGGGAAACAAAAGCAAAAAATAAACTATTGGGGCTACATTGAAATAAAAAGCTTTTGCACAGAGAAGAAATCCATGAACAAAATGAAAAAGCAGCCTACTGAATGGGAGAAGATATTTGCAAATGATACCTGATAAGGAGTTAGTATCCAAAATATATTAAGAACTTATACACTTCAACACTAAAAAACACAACTAATCTTTTTAAAAAATGGGCAGAGGACCTGAATAGACATTTTTTCCAAAGAACATATACAGATGGCTAGTAAACACATGAAAAGATGCTCAACATTACTAGCCATCAGGGAAATACAAATCAAAATTACAATGAGATATCACCTTACAACTGTCAGAATGGCTACTATCAAAAGACAAGAAATGACAAGTACTGGTGAGAATGGGGTAAAAAGGAAATGCTCATGCACAGTTGATGGAAATATAAATTGATTCAACCACTCTCAATAATTGTACTGAAGTATCACAAAAAAATTAAAATAGAAATACCATAGGATCCAGTAATTCTACTGCTGGGTATTTACCTCGAAAAAATAAAAATATTACTTCACAGTAATACGTGCAGTGTTATATCTATTCAAACATTATTTACAATAGCCATGATATAGAAGCAACATAAGTGTCCTCTGATAGATAAATGGGTAAAGAAAATGTGGTATCAGAGTACAATGGAATATTACTCAGTCATAAAAAAAAAACCAATGAGATCCTGTCATTTGTGACAACATGGATAGCCTTAGAGGGTATTATGCTAAGTGAAAAAATTCATACAGAGAAAGACAAATACCATATGATTTCACTTGTATGTGGAATCTAAAAAACAAAACAAACAAACAAACAAACAAAGATCATAAATACAGAGAACTGATGGTTGCTGGAGGGAATGGCGGTGGGAGAGGGGCAAAATCAATGAAGAGGATTAAGAGGTACAGACTACTAGTTATAAAATAAGTAAATCATAAGGATAAAAAGTACTGCATAGGGAATACAGCCAATGATATTTTCATAATATTGTATGATGACAGATGGTGACTGTACTTATCGTGATGAGCATAGCATAATGTATAGAATTGTTCAATCACTATATTGTATGCCTGAAACAAATGGAATGTTATGTGTCTACTATACATCAATAAAAAAATGTACTTAAAACACTATTCCTTGACCACATCTGGAAGAATATTGAGCAGAGTTGACCAGAAGACTCATTCTAGCAAAAAAAGAGTACTGCATTTCAAGTCATAGCACTTGAAAGAATTGTTGTTCCTGCCATGGGAAACTGTCAGTTCCTAAACACCTTCATAAAAGGTATGGATCTCCACCAGAAAAAATCTCTCTCCAAACCCACATGTCCCTCACAGTGAATCTCTGACTGAGGAAGAAGTTGAAAATGTAAGGGTAATTTTTACCACACCATTTTTAGCAACCAGAGAATGGTCTCTAGTCATGAAAACAAACAAACAAAAAGCAGATAAACTGAAAAAGCAGAATGGAAAGGCTACTATGGAGGAACATCATAGAATTAGACCAAGAACTCATAAAGATATATGAATACAGAACTAAAGGGTGTTTCTGGCCAAACATATGATTTTCCAAGTGTGCCAGAAATTTTGTTTTCATAAATTTGTATTATGCTTCTTGAAGAAGGGTCCCTAAATTATATAAACCTCAGGCCCAACAAAAGTTCGTATTTCTATATGAGACTTTAAGAATATTAAGAGAGGAATTGAAAGAGTTATCATTACTGAACTTTGAATCAGTACTTTGAGACACAGCTCATAAAACAGCACATTTTAAAAAATAATGGAAACCACAGGTAAAAAGCAAAAGAGAGATACAGAGTACATATTCAGGATAACTAATATAAAAACATTAAGTTTTATGAAATGTCAGTTAAAAAAACAACAGAATTAAAAGAATTATCACACTTACAATATAAGAAAGCTTTTTAACTTGTTGAAAATTTTTTCCCTATAGACAGAAAGTAGATAATGAGCACCAGCAATATTTAATTCACTAATTGAATGAAACCATATTGGGCATCTTCAATTAGTCAAGCAGAATTCTAAGCACTGGGGATTCAGCAGTAGGGAAAAGATGCCAGGCTTTTTCCTTTCACAGAGTTTAATGTAGTCAGGGGAGGCATCCATAAATGAATAAGACTATATCATCACAGAAGATCATGTCAGGGCAGTATACATCCTGAAATATGAGAACATGGTATGAAATGGTAGTGAGTTGTTGGGTGTACAACTAATTATAACATTGAAATATATAATCACTAAGTATACAGAAAATATCTCAATATTTTCCAGTAAAAAAATATTTTTGTATTAAGAATTTCAATACAGAAACAGTGGGACATTAAACTATGCACAGAGTCTTTCTAAGGCAGTCTTGTGCCACTGCCCCATCCATAGGCCCATGAAGCTGGCCCCACCACTGCCTCCTAATGGCAACGAGTTGGAAGGGAGCCTTGAAAAACGCTTTCCAGGAGTTAGCTTTACCGAAACAGAGAGGAGCAAAGTGAGGAAGGCTGCTGAGTGTGTCTGTAACCAAACAGGCCAATGGCCAGCAAAACATTCAATGAGTAAGCAAAACTTGCGATATTGACATTGGTGTGAAATATTAAATGGGACAAAAAGTATATGAAATGTACAGTTTACTGAAAATCTGTCTTTCAAAATTAGCAGAAAAAATTGTTTTACTCACTGAGCTATACTTTAGAGAAACTTCAAATGATACATAATTTTTATTTCATTAAAATTATTTTGGATTCAATAAATTAAAAAATTAGTTTAAACACTTAGCATAAATTTATTAATGACATCTTACTGAGAATAGCTCAGAGTAAAAACATAACTCATTTGTATTTATGAAGCTTTCAGTAAAAGGTTGGGTTTCTCTTCATTTCTTGAGCTATTGATGCTATTTCAAAAGATCTACCATAATATATTTCAACTATATTTCATTTGAATCATGTATTTGTATGAAGACTTAATTTTTTCTTCCTCCCTGGAATGGTTCAGAATTTCTTTTATCTCTAATTCTATATCTTGTACATAAAAGCCCTTATTCTTTCTTCAAAGGCATTCTAGGATAGTATCTTAGATCACTTTAATCTAGTTGCAATATTTACTTTTTAGAGTTTTTTAATGTGTATCTGTCACATTTTAATTAAAAACAAATCTTACTTTATAACATTAATTTTTACCATAGTTGAATTAAGAACAAATCATGTTTTAGAAAGTAAGCATTTAAGACAATACGTGCATTTACTAAGTGTTCACTAAAGTTTTAATTCATATTTATGTTAGAGAATTTGATGAACTTCCTGAAAATAAGATATAAAATTGTTACTCAGCACTGGCCATAATGAGCCAAGAATGGAATTGGTTTAAAAACCCTATTTGATCCGACTTCAGCCAGGTCACGATCTCGCGGTCCGTGAGTTCGAGCCCCACGTCAGGCTCTGGGCTGATGGCTCGGAGCCTGGAGCCTGTTTCCGATTCTGTGTCTCCCTCTCTCTCTGCCCCTCCCCCGTTCATGCTCTGTCTCTCTCTGTCCCAAAAATAAATAAAAAACGTTGAAAAAAAAATTTTAAAAACCCTATTTGCAATAGTAACAGAAATCCATAAAATTACTTAGGTATAAAATTCACAAAAATAGATGAGTTATATATTAATAAAACTACTAAAATACTTAAAATATAATAAAATCCAGAATATAGGGAACAATTAATATTCCTGGAGATTATAATGTTGAAATTTACTGCAAATTGCAATTTATTAATATATATTAACAAAATATAAAATGTTAGGATATGAAAATAATATTTATTTGTTAGGCTAGAATAAATTCTCAGAACTGAAGATATTCTTTGGAAATAGTAACTGAACTTGAGAAATATTTTGAATTGTGCAGTAGAATGGATTTTTATAGCGTACAGCCCAGCAATTCCATTTTGGTATAAAATGCAAATAAATTTTCACTGAAGGAACTATGAAAGAACACTTAAAACATAAGAATATATTTTTCTATAAGCAATATGTTAGAAACAAACTATGTTCATCAGCAACAAAATGAATAAATTGTGAGTATATCCATACAGTTAAATACTATGTATTGATAGATATATATATATATAAATTAGATTACATTGATGAACATCATAAACCTGGTATTGAATGATGAAAAGTTTCCAAAAGAATACAATCAGTATATTATTTCCATAAAGTTTAAAAACTTGATAATCAATGCCATAAAATATTTATGTATATATTTAACCATGTATAATATAAAATAAACAAAAATGTATAATAATAAGAAACACCAAATTCAAGATAAACAATGAGTGCACAGGTGTCTGAAGCTGACTTGGTAATATTTTATATATATATATATATATATATATATATATATATATATATATCTAACTGGATGGTGGGTACATATAGGTTTTTGGAAATAGTTTCACAAAGTTCTAAAAGTCTTTAATGTTTTATAACATATTTTTATTTTTATTTTTTTTTATTTATTATTTAAATTTTTTTTGTTTTTGAGAGAGAGAGACAGAGCATGAATGTGGGAGGGGCAGAGAGAGAGGGAGACACAGAATCTGAAACAGGCTCTAGGCTCTCTACTGTCAACACAGAGTCAGATGCACGGCTTGAACTCACTGACGATGAGATCATGACCTGAGCCGAAGTCAGTACCTTAATTGACTAAGCCACCCAGGTGCCCTTATAACATATTTTTAAAGAGCAGATATCTTACTATACATTATTACCTTACATATCTTAAATCAAAATTTAATTTTCAAGAGATTGGCAAAACATTAAAACATTTCATTTATATCCATGCTTATTACTATTGTTGTTACTGTTATTGACAAGCAATTTGTATCATGAGTGTTTTGGGTTTTTTTTTATGTATATCTGTTTCACATTCTATAATCACATGTGTGATCAGAACACTTAATATTAGAAAGTATCAGATATAAAAATGTGCCTTCTTGAACTAGAAATATTAGCTATCACAGAACTATGGTACCAGTAGTATTACAAAATTTAATTTGTACTATGCATATCAAATAACAAACACAAAAGAGGACTAGGGTATGAGAAAGGCATTTTCCATCAGATGATAAATCTTTCTATAAACATCCAGTAATCAAAAGAGAATGGATTTGTACATAACCAAATAGATAGCTGAAAGAGAAAAGGTTGATTCCAAAAGATGAAAGTACATATGAAGCCTTAAGCAACACAAATAATACAATTAGTAGTGTTGGTATTAATGGTATTAGTATATATGGAAAGTTTACCATGCCCAGACATTAATTGTTGAATGCAAATTAAAACATCAGGGAGTTATTTGGTGCTCACCAGGAATGGTGATCTTTTGGGCAACAGGTAACCTCATGCATTCTACTGTTAATGATCATTGTTAAAACTCATTTGGAAAAAATATAGGAGAATCTATTAATATTCAAAATATGCATTTTTAAAAAGTGAAGTACAATATTTTGGACTCTACTTACATAGAAATAAAAAAACCAAAGAATTTTCCTAAATGAAAAGATGCAGGTTAATTGCTACCCAGAAAAGAAGTTTGTAATTGTCAAATGTGTATAACAAATTGAATGCTCATGATAGGAGAATTAAAGAGAATAGAGAACATAAAAACATTAAAGAAAATACAGAGAGGGTATAAGATATATCTATTTTAAAAATTTATGTTGCTCACTTTTGGCAAGGATATAGGTCAAAGATAGTTAACAGAGTAAATAAGTAAACATTTAAGTATACTTCTTAAAATAAAATAAACTGTGAGTATACACGTGACTTTATATGTGTTTATGATCACAGAGAGAAGTGTAAAGGGTACGCATAAATCTATGTTCAACGGAAATCTGAAGAGTTTGCACCGTAAGGAGAAATGAATACATAAGTGTTTCTATATATTATTACTTCCTTTGTTACTATTAGCATTTGTTATTTGTAGGAGAATATTTTAAAAAGTCAAACAGTATACAATGAAGACCCATGTTGTAATATACTTTTGTAGAAATCCTAAGTCAAGTACTTTAAAGGAAATCCATATGCTTTAGAACCAGAAGGATATAAAGTCAAATTTCTCTCCTAGTGTATTAGTATGCAATTTTTATATCTGTAGAATATGCATATATTCCCTTTCAGAGTTATTTCTATAGGGTATACATATATTCCCAGTAGAATTTACATATATTCCTTTTTCTCTCATTTTTTATTTTGATGTTATGTGATGGTGATTAATATCTGAGAGTGGAGACTACTGAACCAGTAACTGGAAAACCAAAAGAAGCTTCCATTCCTTTGTCCAAATTAAGTCTTTTGATAATGATTGCAGACATGATGTGAAATGCTTATTGTTCATGAATTATAGTTGGCCTGAGAATATTTTGCTGCAAAAACCCTTCCTGATTCTCTTTTAATAAGCAATAGCTGTAAGAGAGTTCTTCTTGGCAAATCAGAAATCTGGAGTAGAGCAATATAACACTGGCTCTCCTAAGGCTGAACCCACTTGGTAATGTATTTAGTAAAACGGAGCCTAATGCAAAAAGTGCACAGGCTTGAATAAACAAAAAAATCTCCTTTATTTTATAAGCCTTTTAACAAAGTTGTGGATGAAAAGATAAATAATACAAGGATAGGAAATTATCCAGGTCTACAAAGGAGTAGGTTCATTGTTTGAGAACTAAAAAGGCTCTCAGTGGAAAGGCTCTCACATACTTGACACTTCCATATCACCTCATCCCATCAGTTTCCTCTTCTTGTGTCCACAATTGAAGTACATTTCCATTTCCGTTTTAAGCAAAATCCTTGAAAGGGTATTTGAAGTTGTTGAGAAAGAGGGCTATGGGGGAGGTGGCAGAACCATTAAAGTTTCAAGGAATGAAAAGATGAAAATAGCTTCACAAACATAACAGGAATGATTTTAAACATCAGCATGTTTAGAAAATTGAAGAACCTGAACGAGTAATCTAAAAATAAAAACAGAGAATGAAAGCCATGAGCACTACTTTTCTATCTCAACTAGGTGTATCTTTACATCTTCCTAGGTGATGAAATTCCTTGCTGTAGCTCAAATCTAAGGGAGAAAAATGAAAAAAATAAAATAAATATTAGAGTTTATAGATTCCTTCAGTTATTGAGATAGAATCATTGGAAAGGAGCTTACATATGATTTAGTCAAATCCCTCAGGGAAACTGGGGCACAGAGAAGTGATTTATGCACATTTATGAGAGAAAAGTCAGTCATGATTGGAACAGGGATTAACATGTAGGATTGTTAGCCCTTGTTTGGTGATTTTTTGGTATATTAAAAAAAAGAAATAATAAAGCACTTTATTTATCCAGTTGATAAACAAGTATTTATTGGGCACATCTTACTCATCAGGTATCTTCCCAGGACTGAGTATGGAGTTGAGAATAAGATATGTTCTTTTTTGGGACATAGTTTAAATTCTACTATGAGAGACATGTAATTAAAAAATGAAAACAAAAGATTCAACATGATAAATTCAAATGATTGTAGCATAACAAACAGAGAAAACGTGTGAATATAATTCAGGATTATTGCAAGGCACTGTTAGCCTTGAAAAGAGCAGTTTAATAGTAAAGGATGGAAGAAATGTTATATGAGATTATATATGATGCTTGTACAAATAGGAAAGAGTTGAAACACCTGAAGGAAAGACATTTGAGATGGATTGTTAATAGGTTTCATCTGGTTTGTACTAACTTCATGATTTGAGAAATTTCAATGGCATTTTCAATGAGGAAAACCTAATATAATTAACCTGAAAAATTCATCTAGGCAAAAAGGTTAACACTGGCAGAAATGAAAGTTAAATCATAACTGTTCAAGTGAAATAAATAGTCCTGCTTCACTGTATAAAATAATTGCCCCCAAAAGTGATGTACAAAGTTAGTCTGCTGGTTAGAGACAACATCACATGGTTGATTACATGATATGTAAAATTACCCAGTACTGTAGAATAATAGGTAACAGTCCTGCTTGATGTCGATTTTATTTTTCAATCCATTTTAAAAAGATATTGCTTTTCAATTTATTTTATTTTTTTGAAAGCTATCACTAGATGTTGGGACAAGCACATTTCTAAGACTTAATTCACTCCAGAAATAAAATAGACTGCAGGGTAATATTTTTTAGCCATTCCAGGTTATCCTTTAAATAAGTTACTTTCCCTGCACTAGAAGCTCCCATGGTCAGTTCTGTAGCTGATTGCATAGTTCTTTCCTGATTAAAGATAGCTTTATAATGGGTGCCTGGGCGACTCAGTCAGTTAAGCGTCCAACTTAGGCTCAGGTCAGGATCTCACGGTCGGTGAGTCCGAGCCCCGCATCAGGCTCTATGCTGACAGCTCAGAATCTGGAGCCTGCTTCGGATTCTGTGCCTCCCTCTCTCTCTCTCTGCCCCTCTCTCACTTGCTCTCTCTCTCTTTCTCTCTTTTAAAAATAAATAAACATTAAAAAAAAGTTAGCTTTATTTCATTTGTTTAAACCATCATCCTGATTTGAGAATACAAATTGCTTCATTGTATTCAGAGAGTCTAAAAGGTACCCTCAAATAGGAATAAATAGGAATTGAAATTTATTCTGCAACTAAATATTACTGTTGGCTGGGGTAGGTGAAATTGAACTACTACAAACAAATAGAAAGGGGCTATTCGTAATGATTCGAGCTTACCTTGTAATAGAACTCCAACTTATTGTAGGAGATAGTTTTAATGAATAATTTGAATTTTTGATGCAATAACACCCCCACCCCCCGCCCATGACAGACATTCAGTTTTTTCATGTTAAGGAAATAAGGTCTTGAAGGGATGCTTATTCACGGACAACATACATCCCACCCCAAAATCCCCAGCATTACATAGTGTGATGCAAACGATTCTTAGAGATATCAAATTAATTAATTTGAATTTCTGCTCTTTTTGTTCCTGTTGGGTCTGGGGAGACAATTGTGGGATAGCTCTCAAAAAATGGGAGTAAGTATCATTCTGATTTATACCCTTGCTTTGTGGTCTTGAGAAAGACACACAATGAATATACTCACTTTATCTTTAATAACGGTAGTTTGACTTCAAAACAATTGAGGGATTTTTTTCCCCTTAAAAGAAAGGCATATTTTCTAACATCCACTTTTACTGGAAGATACCCATTTTAAGATCTTCAAATGGGTTTGTTATCTGTAACAAATGCATGAGTTAGGGCGTATGATTTTAGAATAGAAACCCATAAAGTTAAAAGCAGAGAACTGAAATACTACCCACTGAAAGGTAGAATCCAACTGTTCATAATTGCTTGTGAATGCAGAAAGTGAGAAAAAGAAAAAAAAAAGAGCCCTAATATTTCTGATTCATTTTCATGATCCATTGGCCAGCTGCTATGAGGAGAATCACTAATGAAGCATGGGGTTTCATGCTGTTTGGCCCCACAGCATGAGCCATGCTTCACCTTATGGTCACATTCTTTACTCGTTCCTAACACCAAAAAGGTCCATGTGTTCTGAACACATTAAAATAAGATATGTACATATTATTCAGCTTTCTTTGAAAACCACTGACAGCTACCATACCATTGGTGAGAGTGACAGTGTTCAGCAGAGCATTGTTCTGTGAAATAGAGTACAGAATCACATAGTGTGAAAGGAAAAATGTAAAATCAAAAGTTTTCCAGAAGCTATTATTTAGTATGGTTTTTGTTAAGGAGTTAATACTGTCATAGCTCACCTGTAATTTTTGTTTCTTCTTCAGAGAAAAATTGGGTTTCACAACGAATGAGATTGTAGTGTTTATTACATGTTTTTGATGTTCCCATCACTTATTAGTTTTGCGTTGCATTTCCTAGCACTGTAAAAATCTATGTGGTCTTTGACATTACAGTTTACAATTGAGTGCTGACAGCATAACGATGAGATTTTCTCATTTATTCTTACAAGTATTAAAAATAAAATTCTTAAATGGACTTTAAGTTCTGGCATGTCAAAAGTAAGCAGCATTGTTTTTTCTTAAGCCACCTTCTGTTTATAAGAGATTGTTCAACTGATTTGGTAAGTAAGTGGATATATGGAACTCTTTTTTTTTTCCCTCTGCATCTTGTCCTGGTTTTGAAATTGAGATTGATTTTCAAATGTAAACAATTTGTAGAAATCCATCTGTGAATACTAGCTGTCATTAGAAGATAAGCATGTATCCTACATTAATCTACTGAAATATGCCCTAACTCAAAATGTTTAATCTAAGTTAGAAAAGCCATTAAGTGTGCTTTCTTACATTATTTAGTTCATTATATCATGAATTTGTTCTATGAATAATACATTATGTACATAAGGAAATTAGAGAAATTATAGTAACACAGAAGGCCCCTCTATGGCACTAGCTGAGTTAAAATTACAGCCAAAGCATTCTCCTAGATATTGTGGATAAAACAGAAATTTGCTGTAGTTACGACTGTTATATAAAGCATAATGTGGGTTTTTTTAATCCTTAGAAATGTCATATTTTTGTTTTCTCTAAGAATGCCTCCTCCTGGGTTCCCCAGAAAACAGGATCTGAAGACCTGAAATCAACAGGAAGGCAACCTGTGTAGACACATTCTCAGAAAGGTCACCTGTTGACGGGAGGCAAGGATTGGACAGGGCTGGGGAACAGGATTTGGATATTGTGGCAACAGAAGACTCAACCTGGATGAAGTTCAGCTTAGGATCTAGAATGGACTTTGAGACAAAGAGACCAGGACCCTAAACTCCCGCAGAATTAGTCACTGGATATGGGCTCTGGGGAGAACAATACGTAGCCTTGGGCAAAGTGGTTCTCTTCCCCATAAGAACAACTCCCAGGGAGGGTCTCAGCTTTCACCATACTGTCAATTTGTATCTACCAACACTATTTTGCATGAACTTAGGCATGTTCAAAACTTCACCATATTATTTAAAGTTTAGCATTGTTTTCATAATTAATAATATATAATAGTGCCTCAAGGATTGGGAAGTATCAGAAAATTTTCATCCCTTTTAAATCATGAAAATGCTATTTGTTAATTTTTCTATGCTGCTGCTGATGTTGATGGCTCATAAATATGTATGTTGTTAAATCTGTGTATGATATTTGCCAAAAAAGCATTACCAAAGATATGAGTATGCCCTCATAATTTCTTGAGAAAACTTCCATATAAAATCGGTGAAATCGATTTTATCCTATCCTGTAACACGTATATGATAATGTTAGAGGAACACATAAATATCTGGTGACCTGAAGCTCCCCCCGCCCCCATATGTTGAGCTGTATAATTACTTAAGAAATTCTACAAAAATAAACACCTATTATGTACTAAGGACAGATATACTGTTGGCCCTTACACAATGCAGGGGTTAGGAGTGCTGACTCCCCTGCAGTTGAAAATCTGTGAATAACTTTTAACTCCCCAAACACTAAACTACTAATAGCTGGAATCCTTACCAATAACATAAACAGTCGATTAACACCTGTTCTGTATGTTATAGGTATTATATACTATATTTTTACAATAAAGGAAGCTAGAGCAAAAAAATATATAATTAATAAGATCATAAGAAAGAGAAAATACATTTATAATACTGCATTGTGAAAAGTCTGTGTATACGTGGATGCATGCAGTTCAAACCCATGTTGTTCAAGGGCCACTTGTATAAAGTATCTTGCACTCATGGGAGCCAACTTCTGGAAATTAGGGATTCCTTTCTTTTTTTTTTTTTAATTTTTTTTTCAACGTTTTTTATTTATTTTTGGGACAGAGAGAGACAGAGCATGAACGGGGGAGGGGCAGAGAGAGAGGGAGACACAGAATCGGAAACAGGCTCCAGGCTCTGAGCCATCAGCCCAGAGCCTGACGCGGGGCTCGAACTCACGGACCGCGAGATCGTGACCTGGCTGAAGTCGGACACTTAACCGACTGCGCCACCCAGGCGCCCCAAGGGATTCCTTTCTTTAATTAGATTCTCTTTATCTTTAAAAAACGCACTGGTGTAAAATAACATGTTTTTTTTTTTTTTGAAAGGGAGCTTTTTTCTTTTTTAAAAATCTCATAATAATTGCTAAGTTTTTATATATGCACTGTAACTTTAGGGATATCATTCAGTAAGCTGTAAAAAGTAACTATGAGTTTATAATTTAAAACATCTATTTGTGAGTGAATGCATAGTGACATTTTGTCTTTGCCTTATTGAAATCATTCTATTTCTTGGAGTCAGCTAACAATTGGCAGTGGTTATGTAGATAGTACTGTACCTCTTTCCAAAAGATACATTGTACATTCCTAGAGTGAAGTTCTTGTCTCTTAATACAAACTTAATTCTAGTGTAACTTCCAGTAGGACTTTATACAAGGCTTTCCCTCTGGCTTCTCCAAGTTTTTGAATTGAACAAGAAAAGTTACATAAAATGTTAATGTTTAGATATAAATTTCTGAATACAAAGTCATGTGAGAAAACTAGACATGATTTCTGGAACTTAATCATTGTCAAAATAGTAGAACACAGAATAAAGTTTAAATAATTTTTCAGATGTAATTTTTAGAGGGATAGGCCTAAAGTCTGAGGAAGTAAAAAAAGAAGAAATGTGTAGAATAGTATATATGTGTACAGAGAAAATTCTGTGTTTTCTAACATTTTATTTAAAATGTTCGAACATTGTGCAAAGGAGAAACGATTTACTGTGAATACCCATCACTTACCATTAATATTTTACTATAATATTTTACATTAATCTAGCTCTCTTCCACCCATGTTTCTTTTTTTGTTTTTAATGTTAGTCATGTTATGATTTTAAATTATTAATCAAGATTCTCACAATAGTTATGCAGATTACTGCAAAAATACTTTCTCAT
The DNA here is from genome assembly GCF_023721935.1 of Panthera uncia. Lineage (NCBI taxonomy): Eukaryota > Metazoa > Chordata > Mammalia > Carnivora > Felidae > Panthera > Panthera uncia. The sequence continues at coordinate 56,424 of NW_026059042.1, read as the reverse complement.
TCAATCCTGCCCTAAACTATTCTATTTAAAACTGGAATCCTCCCAACAAAAACAAACACACATGCACATATGCACGCGGGTGTATGCACACACACACACACACACACACGCACACACTTGGGGTCCAAATTCCCATTGCACCCATCTACATTTTTACAAAACCTTAACACTTCCCAACTTGCTATGAGAATGTAAACACCATAAAGATGCTTATTTGGTGGCAGTTTCTGTCTTTTGCTTGATAATTTATTTCAAAATTTCAGAAAAGAGCATGGTTCATAATATGAACTCAATATATATTGTTTCTCTTTCATTGTACGTATAGGTGATGAAAAAAGATGTCTCACTGCACAGTATCCTTACATTTACACAATACTACTACAAGTTTCTATATGCAATTGTATAATTCAAAGATACCCATATAATTACAAATTGATCCAAAAGCCCCTTCCCTATAATGTCCTCTATTAATTTATCTTTTTTTTCATTTTTTCCCTAAAGCTCTGTTTTTATGTAGATCTGGAGATCTAACTTCCATGGCATCATTTTAATTAAGAATAACTGCAAATAACCCAATTTTATCTTTAGTGTGCCTTACCATCACCATTGTCATTTTCTATTTGCTTATTCTGCCATTACGTATGGTTAAGTTTCTACCACATGCTTCTACTTCATTTAGTTGTTTCTAGTACTTCTATATTAGCACAGATATCAAAATTAATAAGGGAACTGAAAGCCAGGGACACATAAACGGTCTCTCTTTCCTTCCTTTCTCTGTGTCTCTCTCTCTCTGTGTCTCTAAAATTATGTATGGAAGACCAATAAACTTTCAAGATCAAAAGAGTAACCTTAGAATAACAAAGCAGTAGGTTGGGCTTTTAAGCGCCGCCCCCCCCCCCCCAACCCGTCATACCCTGAAACTGACACAAAGCCAGCCTCCTAAGCTACTGGTTCTAAGCTGTGGAGCACTTTGCTGTTTTGACAATCTGTTTATTATGATGAGGTTTCAGCTTTGACTTAATCTTGACATCAGTTGGCTTTTTAGCTGAAAATCTGCAATTGAGATGGTGAAGCTGTCACTCTTGTTGACCTTTTAACAGCCTGGTGACAGAGAGTCATCTCCTTTTACTAGACTTTAGTTAACCAGAGATTCTGTGGGCCAGTTTAAACCAGAGATTTGGAAACACAAGCTAACAAACTGACAAATAGGATTAAAACATTCAATGTGTGAAAACATGGTTGTTATTCTAGCAGATGATAGAAGAATTTGGGGTTGGCTTGCATAAGCTGCTTTTCAAAGCACATGAGCCAAATTCAGCAGATAATTTTTCATTTCTCCCTTTGACTTTGCTTGCGTAGATTCCTCCTGAAAGTAAAACTATTCAATTCTAGAGAACTGAATATTTTAGACTGAAGTCTTTCCTCATAAAATTCAAGTGCAGTGTGGAAATTGGATATCACAAGTAAAAAAGAAAACTATAAAAGAGAGTGTTTACTATCTTCAATATAAAATATTTTTTATATATTGCAATGATAAATGTTTTAAAATTGTTAAAGCATAAAAAATCCATAACAGCCAATAATATTTTCAAACATATATAATAGATTGTTTATATAGTAATTTTCTAGTTACCTTAGTATAATCTAATCTTGAAATTCTGAAAATATTAAACTATTAATTAGTATTTATTCCTTAAGTTGAGGGACACAATTTTAAGAAAGAGTGCTTATGGGGGACACCTGGGTGACTCAGTCAGTTGAACGTCCAACTCTTGATTTCAGCTCAGGTCATGATCTTGGGGTTTGTGGGATGGAGCCCCGTGTGGTCAGTGTGGAGCCTGATTGGCATTTTCTCTCCCTCTCTCCCTGCCCCTCCCTCACTTGTACTCTCTGTCTTTCTCTCAAAATGAGTAAAAAAACATTAAAAACAAACAAAAAAAACTTAAAAAAAAAGAGTGCTTATGGTATACATTTATTTTTGTTAAAAATCTCACTCTTAAAATTCGTATGATTATCCTATGGTATTTTTAGAAAAAGCATTTTCATGATCCATATTTGGGATCATATTTCCTCTTCTTTCCTTACAATTTCCCCTTGCAATCCTTTTCCATTACATGCCTAATTCATATTAATCCTTTAATAGTAATTCTACTTCATCATTATAATAAATCATTTTAATGAGCATTTTTAAAAACACTTCTGACATTCTTATCAAGCATTTAATAGCGCAAATTAAGTAAATGGCAAATTATGATTTCATTTGTGTTCACTGTAATGTTATTCATCAGACATTATTTTGGCATTTGTATGAATGCAGCCCTCTATTTCCATGGAAATTTATTTTTATTTTGTTCTTAATTGAGTCAACTTGACTCATTGTTCTAGATGGTTTAGTTAGTAGGCTCAGAGTACCTAAGAAATAATTCAGGTACAAATGGAAGAAAAGAATCTCTACCCTTTTAACAAGTGTTTGTTTGGCCTATAATAATTAAACTTTTGGAAAATTTACATAGCTTATAGAATTTCTGCCTTATCCTCATAAAAATGGTTTGGGGGTTGCAGGGATAAATTTTGCATTTACAGTGTGTTCTACAGTTTAAGGGCCATTTAACTTTCATATTGTGCTTGTTGCGCTAATTTTTAGTAGCTTCTTATCTCTTGCAGATCAATGAGACTGCATTGTCTACAACACAGACTTTCTTGAAGAGTACTGGGGACATCTTATCACTTTGTCACCTGTTTAGACTGTTTTGCCACGCATCAAAATTGGTTCTAATCTCAGTCTAGGTATAGGACCTTACATAACCAATACTGTTATCGGTAGACAAGTGATTAGGTAAAGTACAATTCATTAGGGTTTTAGTAAGCCAAGAAGGAAATACTTGTAATTGAATCAACCATTTGCCTGGACTAAGCTCTTGGTCTTGATTACAGGAAGGATACTCTCCCACCAGATGGATGTTGTGGAAAGTGGATTAGCTACTTGTGATTCCCTGTGTTCATGATAATTGCTAGATCTCAGAAAAATGTTTGAATTGGGAAAATGTTATGTGTCCAGTTTGGTCACAGAAAACAAAAGTACTCTGTTTAGAAATGACTGTGTATCATGATAAAAATAATATAATAATGATGGTAAAAGTAAATTACAGTTATTGAATTGGTTTTGAAGGCATAGTCAGAAGAAAAAAATTTAAATATTCCAACTATTATAGTCATTGATGGTGACTGTTTTGTTTTGTTTTTCTTCCTTTCCACATTTCCTGACATTTTAAGAATCCAATGTGATGACATCTACATTGTGAATTATGCTTCACATTAGGAGGTAAAGTGATTACTCCTTTACGTTAGCTGTCATTGTACATTCTCTTTAGTCTTTTCAGATATGAGCGTGGGAGAGCCGGAATAGAATTAGCAGCCAGTACTGAAGCTGAAAGGAGAGAGAAGAGACTCTATTCTGGGGTAAATGGGAGGTGTCTGAACAGCCTCCATTGGAAACTGAACATGTACTGTTTTTGTGTCTATCTGAAATTCTTCTGAGAGATGGAGGACAGAATGGGCTTCCAAACTACAAATCTTGAACTGAGATTGATATGAGAGACAGTGACATAAATTTGAAGGGGCCACGTCAGAAAAGAATCCAGACATTATTGTTACTAAATCAGAGCAGAAAGAAGAACTCAAGTGATTCCTTAAAATGAAATGTAATGGATAATGGTTGTAGAGATGGATCTTTTGTTCCTTGTCTGTTTGTAGCAGGATATTTTCAGACTCATTCATAGAGAAGGCACAAGCTGTTAAGGAAACCAAGCCACTTCAGAAAAAAGAAAGAAAAAAAGACCTGGGACAGGCCAGGGTCTAAATAGTGAACTTTTGGTCTAATTAATTATGAGGAGTCTGCTTTGGCTCTGTTGCACGAGTATAATAATATTCTTTAAATCTGTTTTCCTAGGATTTGATAAAAGAAGTATATTTTTAGATAATGACTCTTAAAGCAAAAGTACCCTTTTTGGAAATGACTGTGTATCATGATAAAAATAATATAATAATGATAGTAAAAGTAAATTGCGATTATTAAATAACTATTACGTTCAAGGCATTGTACTAAGCAGTATATGAACATATTTTCATTTACCCTCTTAAAATTTTTGTAATCACCGTATCCTAAAAACCAAATGTAATATTGGAAGCATTATGTCATTTGATCAAGGTCCCTGAGTACTACAGAAAGCTAGAATATAGGCTGAGTGTGTCTGTCTCTCATCTTTTGAGCATTGATGTCTTCTACCACTATCTACCTCACCTCTATATGTTTACTTTGAAGGTAGCTTTACTCCGTGGGTAACTTTTTGCAAGCCTTCATAGAGAAACCGGTTTATTTTTCTATAAAAAAATCATTTTAAGGTCTTTTTATTTTAAGTATTCTCACTAAAATACCTTCACATGTATCAACTTAATGATTAAATTTTACATGCACCAACTCAAGTCAAAATCAAAGACAAATAGTAATAGAAGGCTTTCAAGCATTCACAATGGAGTATTAAGAGGAATTCAATACAAGGAAAATGAGTTTTCCTTTTCATTTTAAATAATTACTTGCTGACTACCTAACTTTTGGGGGGAGGCAGATTCAGAAATTTCAGGCTCTGGATTTGGTATTTGTTCTAATTTACATAATTTAAAGCAAAGTAAGTTTTATTGTTGAAGCTTCCTATACAACAAAGGAACATTTTTAGGTTAGATGAAAATGCATGTATTCTGCTAGTCATGAAACTAGAATTATTTTCCTTCATGCTTAGTAAAATGCTTCTTAGAATATAAAATATTCTACCTTTAAGTAATAAATACTCAAATTTTTTCTTCATTCCTTTTTAAACCTTTTGTATTACTTCTAGGTATTTCTAAATAGGCTTCTATTTGGAAATAGACATCAGTATTTCTGTATTGTGGAAAGAAAGGTGTTTTATTTAACTTTGATTCCTTTCTTATTCTCTAGCTTATATTTGACTTTGGATATGAAGATAAGAAGCATGACTATTTCAGGCCAGTAACTGCTAACACAGTTTTAACCACAAAGGAACTTAGTAGTTGGTGTCAAAGTGCCCAGGTATTTGTTAATTTGACTCTGGTAATATGACTGCATATCATGTCCTTACACTTTGGAGCAGAGATTTATAAGAAATCACGTATTTGAAAAAAATGTAAAAAAGGTGATGTTTATGCAATTAAAAAAAATAGTCCTCATCCTAAAGTTGGCTCATATCATTCATTCAAATTAACCTCCTGTCAACTCAGAAAGTCCTGTGAGAATCAAATAGCCCCAGGGACACCATAGTCCAGTCAATAACATGCCAATAAAGCCAGCGGTTCTTATACACAGTAAGGGCATGACCATTAATATCTGTACTTTTTCTGGACTTCTTTTTTTTTTAATTTTTTTTTAACGTTTATTTATTTTTGAGACAGAGAGAGACAGAGAATGCACAGGGGAGGGGCAGAGAGAGAGGGAGACACAGAATCTGAAACAGGCTCCAGGCTCTGAGCTGCCAGCACAGAGCCCGACGCGGGGCTCGAACTCACGGACCATGAGATCGTGACCTGAGCCGAAGTCAGCCGCTTAACCGACTGAGCCACCCAGGCGCCCCACTTTTTCTGGACTTCTAATCAGGATAGACTTAGGAACATCTCGTGTTAATTCTGCAATGCCTGGGGGGAATTTACAGTTTTGTTTTCTCAATAGACCAAACTGTTAGTACTTATCCAAGCTTATACCTCAAACTCTTAACCATGAATTTATCACCACTATTTTTTTTCATAAGTTGAAGTTTTTTGAGACATTATTTAAGTAGACTGGGGGCAAAACTAATATATCTGATCCTAAGAGGGTGCCTGGATAGCTCAGTTGGTACAGCATTGGGCTCTTGATTTCGCCTCAGGTCATGATCCAAGGGTCCTGGGATCGAACCCTTTGTCAGTCTCTGCACTGAGTGTGGAGCCTGCTTAAGATTCTCTCTCTGTCTCTCTCTCTGTCCCTCTCCCTTGCTTGTGTACATGTGCACACTCTCTGTCTCTCTCTGTATCTCGTAAGCAAAATAGAACTAATCTTAATATACAGTTATTCAAATGCTAAAATAGATCTAAAAGAAAAGTCAGCCCCAATATGGGGAAAATGATCTAGGTTATTCTAAATTCTCAAATTTATGCCATCATCTCTAGCTCTGAAAAATAAATCTAGTTTTCTTATCAGAATGGTGGCTGATTAGTTTTTAGCTAAATATGTCATTAAAATTAAAATATCAAAGTAAAGATTACTGCAAATAAAAAACACCAAAGAATCACTTATCTATTGTGTTAAATTTGTTAGATTAATTTCAATGAAAAAAACTAAATAAAGAACTTTCCACATAAGAATAGCAAGTATGTTTATAAGGATGGAGGAATAAAGCCATTCATATAGCTAAAATTCTACCTCAAATTAAAAATAAAATGGAAAGCTTTACAAAATGAGGCTACATTGTGAGGATGAAAGCCTTACAGTTAGAATGAAAATATGGATTTCCTTATTACATATAGGAAGTGTTGGATGTCTACATACTGAAAGTGCATAAAAAGTCTCCAAGTATAAATATTTTTGCTCAAATAAACTATTTTATCAAGTCCCATTTGCTAGTATTCCCTAAGCACTACTGAGCATTGTACATTATCATTACACACATTAAGACCTTTTATATGCTTCAGTTATTTATGAATCATTGGTAGATTTTGTAAGTCAGAAAACAATGGCGATTGTGAAAATTAATATTCAATAATCATATTAGTTTACACAAATTATTAAAGGCAGTATTACTAATCTCTCCTTAAATGTAATTGGATTCAAAATACTATACTAAAAAGTAATTTTTGATACTTTTTCTGTAACTAAGAAAAATTGTATTTTCATTAATGTTTCTACTTATAATTTTCAAATATTTAATTTAGAACAACTGAAAACAATATTTTCTAATAGGTAATAAATTATAAACTATTACACTGTATAGCCAAAACTGTATTTATGATTTAGGGATGAGTTTTAGACTTTAAGTAAATAGTGAGAGCATTTATGTAAGGAAGTAAGAAATGTTGAGTTTGTATAGCTGAATTATTAGGGGCTGACATTTTTAATACTTCCAGATTATTCTACAGGTTAAATCTTTACAAAAAATGAGAAACAGAAATCTGAACTAGAAAATTTTTTTAATTGATATTGTACTTCTATTATTTATGCACTATGAAATTGATACTTTTCTTGGACATTTGCACATTAAATATTAAATTTAGCACTTGGTTGAGAATAAGAGGCCACACAGTTCATCTTAAATATACAACTATGAAAAAGGGCAGGGAATTTTGCATGTTTAACAGAAATGGCTTCCCTTCACATCCATTTCTACCCAAAGCACGTCTATATCTGATACTCAAATCTACAATTAAAAGGAAGCAGTCATTGTACTTGGGGGGAAAAAAAGATAATACCACATGATTTGCTGCATATAAATAAAGGTAGATTGAACATAAAATAATGAGAAAGTAAAGACATACCATACAAGTATTAATTATAAGGAACACTGTAGTAACTCTAACAATATCAGGAAAAAAAAAGTAGACTACAAGAAACAGAATATTTTCATGGATAAAGATAACACTTCATCTTGATGAAAGACTTAATCAAAAGAGATTGAAGCACTCTATCTCTTCATCATTAATGAAAAAGTAAAAATCAATGAAATATATAATGGACAAGCAATATAGAAAATCAATGAAATTAAAGATGGTTGTTTGAAAACCTCAGTAAAATCAATAAATCTCTAAGAAAATATAAATGGTACAAACTACTAATACCAATAATGAAAGAAGAGAAAGAAACTCTAATTTTATAAAGCCAGAATTACTGTTACACAAATCTAACCAAACTATCATGAGAGGAAAAACTGTGATTTTTTCAAGGAATGTAGAAAACTATTTCACCAAATTCAACACCCAGAAAACTAGTAATAAAGGAAAATTTCTTCTACCCGATGAAGGACAGTATGAAAAATCAGCAGCAGTCACCATGGTTAATAGTGAGCATTCGGTGTTGTACGTAAGTGATGAGCCACGGGGATCTACCCCAAAAACCAAGAGCACACTTTACACACTGTATGTTAGCCAGTTTGACAATAAATTATATTAAAAAATAAATAAAATAAAATAAAATAAAATAAAATAAAATAAAATAGAAGCAAATCATACAGTCAAAAAACCCAAAAACAAAAACAAAAAAAATAGTGAAAACTATAATATTTTCTCCTGATGAAACAATGATTTCCACTCATGCTCTCATTTAGTTTTTCATTGCAGGTTCCACCCAGTACATTAAGGCAAGGAAAAGGAAGAAAATGCATACAGATTATAAAATGTAAAACTCTCTTGAATCATAATAATCATATGTATTTAATATAAGTGAATATCCTAAATCTATAAAAACCTATTAGAAATAAGTAAATTAGCAAGGCCATAGGACATAAAATCAATATACAATAATAAAAAAAATTTTAACATTTATTTATTATTAAGAGACAGAGAGAGACTGAGCATGAGCATGGGAGAGGCCAAGAGATGGGGAAACACAGAATCTGAAGCAGGCTCCAGGCTCTGAGCTGTCAGCATAGAGCCCAATGCCCGTCTCGAACACCCAGACCGAGAGATCAGGACCTGAGCCGAAGTCGGACGCTTAACCCAGACGCCACTCAATATACAACAATTAAATAAAAGACAAATATTTAGGGTTAAGTCTAAGAACCTAGAATTAAAAAAAGAAAGAAAGAAAGAAAGAAAGAACAAAGGTGGAGGGCCTAACTTAACCTGATTTCAAGATACACTATAAAGCCATAGCAATCAAGAGAACGTGACATCAATATAGACATAAACATCAACTGAACAGAACAGAAGGCCCACAAAGACATTCACACACACAATCATCTGAAACTCTATAAAGGTGCCAATATAATTCAATTGGGGAAAGATTCTTTCCCAAGAAAATAAAAAGGGTGCTGAACTTTGATATACTCGTAAGATAAAAACAGGAATCTTTATAGAATTATACACATCTTTCATATCCTGAGATACTCTTAAGCCATAAAAAAGAACAGACTACTGATCCACACAAAGCATTATGTGGAAGAGGTCAGATCCAAACATGGAACATTCTGGATTATCACATCTATGTAAAGTTCTAGAACAGTGAAAAAAAACTTTACATCAAACTGTATTCATCTGCAGGAAGAAATAAGTTTTGTTTAGGTAAATATCTCACTTTGGGTCTTTGATTTCCTGATTTTAATAAATCTTTATAAATCAATTCCTAAAAGAGGAAATCTAAGACAGAATTCTTTGACCTGTGGTTAAATTAATTACATTACTTTTGTTCACTTTATTTAACTACTGGAGTCTCAAAAATGTCTGTATGTTGTGGTAGGTGACACTTCTTATAATATTCATTTGGCTAAAAATTTTAGAACAAAAATAATGAAAAAATTGGTTGTGCTTTCAATTTGGTCAAAAACAAGCACCTCCAATTAGGAGTTTTTATCTGGGGTGACATTAAAAATATTAAAAGTATAAGTGTATAAATATTGCCAAAATGTTTCTTTCCATTCCTCTCTTCTTTTTTGGTATTGCTTCAGATTTCAGTCTGGTGTTGCACTGGACAGGGAGTTACAGATTTGAAGAAATTAAAAAACAAAATTAAGAAACAAAAGGGTAGTAAGCTTTGTATAGCTAGTGCTTGGAGAGAGAAAAAGATAAAGGAAGAGAAAGAATTAGGACATAGTAAGTGACTGGGAAAGGGTTTGGGAAATTATGGAAAAATGAGATATGAATAACAGAACTAACCTGAATGGAACATCAATCAGGAGGAAGATTTTAAAGAGATTTTGCTATATTTCCAATGTTATTATTTGGCTTTTTTTTTTTTCATTCTCAAGAGAAACTTAATATAAAGCTACATTAATTTATACTTTAAAAATCAGATTTAAGATTGCTTTTATCATTCTTATGCAGAGCTTTTCTTCAAATGGCTCAACTTCATTTGTATCCTTCATATATTCAGTTAGGATATGACATTACAAAAGTTAGACATTTTGATGTCTTTAATGTTTATTCATCAGAATTCGTCCCTGTAATTCTTAGTTGTAACATTTTTTAAGTTTTGAAAATTGGGTATAGTTTCCAGTTAAATAGTTCTGTCAAAAAACACACTCATAATAGTAAATAATTAGAAATGAATCTCTTACAATAGGAAAATTGTTGATGGAATAAAGTTGGTTAAAAAAAAAAGGCCTATACACTGGACGCAAAGATTATAAAAATCGATAGCTATGATAATGTGGTTTTTAATATTTTGCAAGAAATCATTGCCCAAACCTTAAATTAAAATTCCATCAAACATGCTACAATACAAAAACTTACATTCTGTTTTATTCTTTCCCCCCTAAATTTACAACTTTTTTTAATTCGGAAAGTAGAACAAACTCATCATAAGAAAATCAGAAAATATGGATATGACAAAAGAATATACAGAACAATCATGATCCCAATCATCCTATGTTGGGTTTGGTGTTTATCCTTCTATATTCCTTTACTTGTATATTATGATTAATAGTATTATTGCATAAGATATATTGTGCCTGCTATGCATAAATTTGCCATAATTGGTTGAACAAGTCCTCTGCATTGGGGCTGTAAGGTTTTGTGTGGTTGGTGTGAGATGAGTTAGTGACTAAGACCGAAAACAGTATTCACCAACTTGCCCTACATTCCTTTGGCCAGATTTTAGTCTCATGACTGTCGCCAGAGACATGGGGCATGAAAAATGTGATCCATCAGCACTAGTGGGCTTCTAGATCTTCCCAATGGTGAGTAGAGAGCAAGATATAGAAATAATTACCTAAAATTTAACATCTGTGAGGTATATCAATCAAATTGAAACAGAATAAACTTATTTAAAATACAGATCAGTACAAATGTCTCAAACTAGTATGTTAAAAGTGAAATGAGTGAGGGTAATCATTTTGACCAATCCTAATTATAAAAGACCTATTTGGATAAAGTATAATTTAATATATTCCTTAGATTTTTTATTTATCCTATGCAGTTAAAAAAAATCAAATGTACCCACTGAATTGCTTATCTATATAAAGAATCGGGTTTTAAGAACTTAAAAATTAAACAAAAATATCATAAAAGATTTTTTTTTAACTTCCAAAGAGCTCAGAAGTGAGGGGGAAAGATCCTTCAGTTTAAGCAGTGTCATATTCTGTCTGAAAATCAGTTTCTCCTTGATATGTTTTTCCTGCAGCAAAGTATTCTGACAGAGTCAAGTGTAATTGAACAAAAAGTGAAATTATTTCCTTTTATACAAAGGATGCCACACAATATTTGAATTTATATGTAACCTTGAATTGTCATTTCCTTTTATATTCAAGGTATGCCTATTGATTAGCTTACAAATTTTGTCACAAGTGTGACCCTGTCTTCATAGTTACTGTTAAAAATACTATTGTGAAAAAAAAATAAATAAAAATACCATTGTGTCACACTTTCTATCTTGTCCTGATGGCAAATAAAATTAGAATTGGAATAGTTCAATCAGGATTGTGGCTTGGGTCAACATTAAAGTTAAAGATATGTTCACAAACCTAACATCTATGAGGAGAAGCATTGTCATGTTCAAGGCCATATCCTTGGCACTTCTATATCCTATCACATAGTAAGTATTCAACAAATATTTGATAAGTGAGATAGTAAGGTTTTTGTCCTCCTAGCTCTGAGATGTGTAAGCTTTTATTTGGGAAATAAATGACATATCTTTTTCTCTGGTTTTGCCATGTATAGAAGGAGGCAATGCTTATACGATGGTGATTATGGTTTATTATGAAGTTAGACTACCTGAGTTCAAATCTCTGTTCTGCCATTTATCAGTTGTATGATCTTGGGAAGGATGTTAACTTCTGTACAATAATTTCTCAGCTAGAAAAAGGGGAGATAATAATAACTCATATCTAATATGGCTGATGTGATAATCTAATGTGTTTACATCAGCTCTTGAGAGACCAAGCACTAAAAGGACACTGCTTAGCTCACTTAATGAAATTTGTAGCTAAATTGTGTGCCTACTTATGTCCACATTACAGTATAACTTGTTTTGTTTGATGCCAAATATGTAATACAAAATTGTTAGTGTCTTGTAAATTAAGCAGTAGTTGATCTTTTAAAATGCTTTTTAAAAAATGTCTTAATAATGGTTTACATTTATAAAACATTTTGAAAATAATCAGTTACTCATGTTTTCCTCTTAGTACAAGAATTCTTCTAGGTAGCTTTCTTATGTCAATCAAATAACAGCCATAAAAATACAGATAGATAAATAGATTTTAATGTCTCAGAAACTAGTGATATCAGTTATAAAACTTTTGCCCAAACACAAGGGTAAGGATATAATTTTCAGGGGGCTACATAATGAAAATATGAAGGATATAGATTACTTTCAATATAGTAGTATATTTTTAAACTCCACTTTCTTTAGAAATTATGCATAGATTCTATTTGGGCTTGTGTCAAAGTAATTTTCCGTGGTAGGAATCTTTCTGCTAGTCATTTTTATTCATTTTATTTGTTTGGATTCACTTTTTCAGTGAAAAATTACACATTGGTTTCAGGATTTTCTCTGTTGAATGAACATAGTAGACCCAATCCCCAAGCTGCTGAAGTGAAAAGGTAACTTAATGTCATCAGAACTAGGAATGTGAAGCTGAAATTGGTGACATATAAACAGTGCTAGTAATCATTTTCCATATAGAAATATTATTCAAGGGTCTCTAAAGAGTTTCTTTAGAAAGTAATAAAATGGTTTTCCATTATATAAACTAGCCATTTGTTAAAAAGAAAATGTAGCTAGCTGGTCATTTAGAAAGTTGGAAAATTGAATTTACTCTATAGTTGAGTGAGGAGGGTAAACAGTAGAGTGTGGGGTTCGTAATAACCCTCTTGAGGTCACATTATTATCATTCTCATTCTGGTGCTCTTAGACAAAGTTGATACAAAGATTTGGGGACTTTACATGGTGCTTCAAAAGACTCCAAGAAAAGAAATCTGTCATATCTAAACTAAGAAGGCTCTTTCAATGAACGCATTCTATATAAATACATTCTTGCTGAACTGTTAGCCTTTTAGATAGAGTCTTATAAAATTAGCTCTTAATCTTTGTATTCCAAGATATCAATACAAAAATCAAACAGATTTGAGGAGATCTGCAATTCACTTTATTCCTTCTAGAATATTTACATCACACTTCATTGTGTCCACTTGAAAACACATAATTATTTGAGATCTCTAATGGATATTGTAATACTCAAACAATAACCAGATAAGCACAAGATAATAGTATATACTTAGAAATGTGTTATATGGATTACAAAAACAATCTTAAAGCAAAGAAAAAAACTGTCCAATGATTGGATAGTTAAAATAATTTCTGATAGAAAAGACTATGAATAGTGTAGTAAAGAACACAGATTTTTGAGCTACATAGATTTGGATTCCTATCTTCAGTTTTGCCTATCAACCACCAGCAAACAGGTTTTTCCAAGTAATTTAGTCCCGCTATTTGTTTCTTGATCACTAAAATTAGAATAATGATATTGGAATGATATCAAGAAGTTATGAGATTTATATGAGATAATCATCTGGATTTAATGAGATTATAACTGACTAGTCCAGAGAAATCACTTTCTAATTCATAATCATGAAGATTTATTATAGAGGTATTTGCCTTTCACCTGCTTATTCTCATTTCCTGAAGTGGAGAAGATATTCTTACTTCCAGCATTGAGTTAGCTTTTAATGATAATCTAATAATTACTGAATCATCATGAAATGGGGTGATACTAAAACTTTTGTCACTGGTAAGATATTAGGCATAATCAAATAAAAACAGATGCCAGGTATGAACTGCCAGTAAGTAAGGACTAATACAAACCAAGTGAGTATCAGCCTAACAGAAAGCTAAATACAAAGAAAAAAAATACATCATATTTACAAAATGGAGATAAACATGTTAGTAGTTAATATTGACAATGTGTCCTGTGACACCATGGTTTTTTTTGTTTTGTTTTTGTTAGGGGTTATACTTGGGTTTTTCTGCAAACCTAATATACTTTGTGATAGGTGATCTTGCTCAAGATGATAGCAAACAGTTTGTCAAATGAATGCACAGAAAACCATAATTTATTTTCATTTTTTACAAATATATTGGTGTTATGTTACTAATAATTCAACCAAATTTACAGAAATTTATTCTTTCCTATAGTGAAGTCATTGTTATATGGGATTTCATACAAATTCTACTACCTTTCTCCAATTAAAAAATTTTAATTATTTAAAATCCATAATTTACATTAGGGTTCACTCTGGGCATTGTACACTTTATGAGTTTTGACAAATGTGTAGTGACATGTATCCTCTGTTGTAGTATCATACAGTCCTCTGTGCTCTATTTATCCCTCTCGCCCCCAGAGCCCTTGGCAACCATTGCTCTTTTCACTGTCTCCATTGTTTTTGCTTCTTCCAAACTGTCATATAGTTGGAATCATACAGTATGTATCCTTTTCAGATAGACATCTTTCACTTGGTAATAAGCATTTAAAATTCCGCCATGTCTTTTAATGTCTTGGTAACACATTTATTTTTAGCACTGAATAATATTCCACTGTCTGTACATACCAACGTTTATCCACTTTTCTATTAAAGGACATCATGTTTGCTTCCAAGTTTTGGCAATTATGGATAAGGCTTCAATAAACATACATGTGCACATTTTTTTTATGGATATAGGTTTTCAACTCCTATGGGTAAAAATACCAAGGAGCAGAATTGCTGGATCATATGGTAAGAATATGTTTAGTTTAGTAATAAAATGCCAACTGTCTACCAAAGTAGCCACACAACTTTGCATTTCCACCAACAATGAAGGAGAGTTTCTGTTGCTCCTCACCCTTGCCAGCATTGCTCATTTTTTTTTTGGATTTTCACTATCCTAATAGGTGTGCACTTATCTCATTGTTTTAATGCACAATTCCCTAATGACATATGATCTTGAGTATCTTTTCATATGCTTGTCTTCTTTCTATATAGCTCTTTGGTGAGGTGTCTGCTTGAGACTTCTGTACATTTTTAATTTTTTTTGCTTAATGTTTATTTATATCTGAGAGAAAGACAGAGCAAGCACAAGTCAGGGAGTGGCAGAGAGAGACCAATAGAGAATCTGAAGCAGGCTCTAAGCTCTGAGCTGTCAGCACAGAGCCTGATGCGGGGCTTGAATTCACAAGCTGTGTGATCATGACCTGAGCCGAAGTCAACGCTTAACTGACTGAGCCACCCAGGAGCGCAGGAGACCCACTTTTGCTCATTTTTAAATTGTTCATTTTCTTATTTCTGAGTTTTAAGAGTTAGTTATATATTTTGGTTAACAGTCTTTAATCAAGTATATTTTTTTCTGCGAATATTTTGTCTTGGTATGTGGCTTGTCTTCATTTTCTCTTAACATAATCTTTCACGTAGTAAAAGGTTTTTTTTATTATTTTAATAAAGTCCAGCTTATTATTTTTTTCTTTCATGGATTATACCTTTGGTATAGTGTCTAAAAAAGTCATCACCATAACCAAGGTCACCTAGATTTTCTCCTATGGTATTTCCTAGGAGTTTGATAGTTTTCCATTTCATCTTTAGGTCTATGATCCACTTTGAGTTAATTTTTGTGAAGGGTAGTAAGGTCTGTGTCTAGATTTATGTTTGTGCTTGTGGATGACCTGTTGTTCCAATACCTTTTGTTGAAAAGACCATCTTTTCTCCATTGTATTGTACTTTCTCCTTTGTCAAAGATAAGTTGAATGTATTTATGTGAGTCTATTTCTGATCTCTATACTGCTCCATTGATCTACTTGTCTATTTTTTTGCCAATACCACACTGTCTGGAATACTGTAGTTTTATTAAGTCTTGAATTTGAGCAGTTTCAGGTCTTTGATTTTGTTCCTCTTCTTTGTGTTGGAAAAAATAATTTAATAAAATCTAGACTGAGGATTATCTTGCAAGTATATCTCATATTCTAAAGAAATAATTGAGAAAATATTTTACAAAAGAGGCACTGTGTGTTATACACTTGCACACAACATCGTCTCAACTATTCAACTCTGCTGTTTCAAGTAAAACAGTCTTAAATAAAATATAAATGAATTAGAGTGGCTATGTTACAATACATCTTGATTTGCAAAAACAGATGCTGGGTCACAGGTGCTAAACCTGTTTTGTCTACTACCTTATAACTGGTATCAAACAAAGTCTCGGCAAATATCATGGATTTAGTAAGTGTATGGTGAAGAGACAAATAAAGAATATTTTTCCATTGGAAATATCTATTGATATTTTATTTTTAAGGTATTTATTTAAATTCCAGTTAGTTAACATACAGTATAATATTAGTTTTAGGTGTACAATATAGTGATTCAACACCACCCCGTGCTCCTCACAAGTGCACTTCTTAATCCCATCATCTACCCATTCCCCCCTCCCACCTCTCCTCTGGTGACCATCAGTTTGTTCTCTATAGTTAAGTGTCTGTTTCTTGGTTTGCTTCCTTCTCTCTCTCTCTTTTTTTTTTTTTTGCTCCTCTGTTTTCTTTCTTAAATTCCACATATGAGTGAAATCATATGGTATCTGTCTTTCTCTGACTGACTTATTTCACTCAGCATAATGCTCTCTAGCTCCATTCATGTCCTTGCAAATAGCAAGATTTCATTCTTTTTTTTTTTATGGCTAAGTAATATTCCGGTGTGTGTGTGTGTGTGTGTGTGTGTGTGTGTAAGTGTGTGTATGATATACATATATGACATATATGAATATATATCATATATAGATATATATATATGATATCTGATATCATATATATGATATATTACATATATATAAGTGGTATACCACATCTTCTTTATCCATTCATCAGTTGATGGACATTTGGGCTCTTTTCATAATTTGGCTATATGCTGCTATAAACATTGAGGTGCTATAAACATTGAGGTGCATGTATCCCTTTGAATCAGTATTTTTGTATCCTTTAAGTAAATACCTACTTGTGCAAGTGCTGTATCATAGGGTAGTTCTATTTTCAGCTTTTTAAGGAACGACCATACTGTTTTCCACAGGGGCTGAATTTGTGTACCAGTTCTAGCAATCTTTTGGTGGAGTCTTTCAGGTTTTCTATATAGAGTATCAAGCCATCTGCAAATAGTAGAAGTTTGACATCTTTCTTGCCGATTTGGATGCCTTTTATTTCTTTTTGTTGTCTGATTGCTGAGGCTATTTACTTTGTAAATAACAGTGGTGAGAGTGGACATCTCTGTCTTGTTCCTGACCATAGAGGAAAAACTCTCAGTTTTTTACCTATAATTCAGAAGTGTATATCCTATTTTCAGCAAAGCTTAAACTCCATTAAAGGGATTCTGGTTAAAGAAGCTAATAGTTCATGTATATTCCTCACTGAGAGGAGTATTATTGCTTATTACTCTATGCATAATGTATACAATATAGTCATCCACATCTGATAATAGTTTGTACAAGTCAATAAGGAGTCTATAACACAAGAAGAAAAAATAAATAATATTCCCATTAGGTAAACTTAATGTCTGCATTTTTAATACCGAAGGCTCTGTGTATTGTAATGGAAAAAATATATTTAGCTAAAATACATATTTATAATGCAAAAAATATATTAGCTAAAATACATATTGTAGATGCAAATTTCTCATGACTCTGAAGTAGATACTCTCATTCAAGCACAAGATATAATAATAACATTTTTTTAGTAAAGTTCACTGTAGAAGTGAGACATTATTTCTGAAAACTCAGTTTATTTCATGTTTTAATTTAGCATTTCAAAATGTCTGTAAAAAGTTATTTAGAAGCATATTTATTTCTGTAAATTACAGTCTATTTTAGTAGTCAATTGTAGTATTAATATTCATATTAATTCTAGCCTGCTAATATTCCTTATTCTAATCAGAATATGCAAACCTTTGTTATTATTCACTGTTGCCATCCATTAACAAATCACATGGGAAAAATGTTCTTTAATACATTTTGCACTGAGAGTGCAATCTGAAATAAGGATTTTTTTCTTGTGGGATCCAAGAGGCATATTGGTATAGGTAATCTGAAATAGGAAATGATGTAAAATTGGAGAATCTGCTTAGCCATTTGTTGGGGTTATTACTGAGGATGATGAGATTATACACAATGCTTGGCTAACTGAAGTGTAGCTCAGAGATTTCAGGTGGGCTGCAGTTAAGCCTGGGAGGGCCTTGGGTCTCTTGGGATGCCTGTCTAACCAGCCTGATTGTGGAATGCTTGGGGGCCGGCCCTCTCAGATGTTTCTGCAGTCCTTGGAGAACTCCGTTCTGTACCTTGTATACAAAGTTTAGCAAAACAATAGGACACAAAGACCCTTGCCATATATCTCTGATTTGATGAGTTTCTTTTGATTGTTCCCCTTGAAGTCAACCACCCTTTGTTTTTGTACCTGAAATGTTGTCCGCCCTCTGTACACAAGCCATCTGAGATTTGTGACCGGCCTGACACTGCAAGAAAAGAGAATAGGAGTGAGGTGAACGGGGTCTTCGTCTTTGAACGTTGACCTCCAAGCCTTCTCCTCTCCTTCTTGGCAAAGTGTAGAGTAATCTTTCATGCCTCGGGGCAGGGTTTGTTGGTCATTCCTGGCAGACATTGAATATCCAAGCAAGTATCTTAGTGGGTTTCATTAGTGTCAAAAGGGATCCACTATTTTAAGTAAATTCTTCAAGCACAGTGAACTAATTGGTCTAATAACAGCCATTATGTTTATTGAATTTGTTTCCATAGTAGCATATTTAGACCTATAATAAATAAAGGCTTTATTAAAAACTTATATTACTAATGAACAAAGGCAAGAGATGATAAAAGTAAAAACAAAGATTTAATATAGTCTATTAAACTATAATGTCCCTATGTTTTAACAAAAAGTTCTCATGATGCACAATCACCAGTTACAATATTCACTGCAGTGGCCCCGCTGTCCAGCTCTCTGATACTGACCTTACATATGAGTCCTAATTTCATCTCTTGAGCAATTTATAGGGCGTTTCCATTTGCATGTGCTGCCCTTGCCTCAAAGTGCATGGTTTAATACTGACATCATATTTTTTTTTATGTCTCAACATTCCTATCTCTTAATAAATAGGTCTAGAAAGGTTAAGTTTTCCTTCAGGGCAAGTCCAAACAACAATTATCAATGCTTCAAAAACTTAACCTTTCCTGTGGTCTGCACTGAAATATTGTCTGTGGGTCTAGACTCTAGCTCTTTGTAAAGAAGGCATCCAGTGAAAAGTAATAAGACTTTATAATCTTCAAATTATCACTTGATTGATGTAAGAACTGAGGCTTAGAGAGCTTTGCCAGCTTGCTCAAAATTGCATTGCTGATGAGACTGCAAGAGGCTTTAAGAGAAAAGAAGCAGATATTTGGGGAGAAAAGGTAGAAGGGACTGTCTGTGAAAGAGACATGAGTACACAATTGAGAGAGTAAGGAAATGTGCCAATTGAACAATATTAACAAATACTGATGTGATTAGATATTAATACTATTAATGCTGAAGAATATAGGGTAATTTTCTTGTCATTTATTTTTTGTTTCAAAATTGACCAGTTTGAATTCACCTGATTTTCTTTGATTTGGGTAATGTAATTACTTATCTATTACATAAGAATTTGTATAATTTTTAGGATTTTGAGTGTTCTCCCTATTGTTCTCCCTAAATTGGTTTCTCATCCAGAATACAAAGAACCTTCTAAGCATGTTAAGTCTTTCTTGGTGAAAAAAAAAATGCCAGTTGCAGAAGGTTCTTACTATTGTAGGGGAAATCTCAACCTACCCTGGTCCACTGGAAACATAAAAATGTTACTGAACTAATAGGCTTCTGATTTTGTAGGTTATGTTTCTCACTCTTTTTCATAAGTGCTTCCAAACAAGGCACATAAGGTATTCACTAATCCTTGGTTACCAGTGCTAATCAACATTCTAATCTAATCTTCACTTCACATTTAACCAAGTTTCTACTGCTAGCCTGAATGCTTTCTCTGAGAACAATTTGCTACATATTCAACAGACTGAAAACCCTTCTGGAATTGGCATCATTCCTTAGGAGCAGAGCTTAACCAAAGACTGAAGGAAGACAGAATATGCATACTTCAGCTCACTTGCCTTTTCGACATACGTGTTGTATTCCGTTTCCTGGAATTCGCATGTGTCATTAGGCTTCAAGTAAAACTAGTGGTAACTTGATGGATAACAACACATTTTCAATATAATATGATGAAAAGTAAATACCTATGGATTTCTTGGTTTTATAAGTCAAAACCTAAGAAAAAAAGATTTTCTTTTTAACTGAATTGGCTTAATATCTTGATAACACATATCATAGGAAAATTCATTAGTTTACTAATTATAATAGCAAACCAAGGAGATAAATAAATAAATCAAAAGTTGTTGTTTTTTTAACTAAATGGCATCTACTTTTTTTCTGTTAAAATACTATGGGTAATTATAATGCATAGTCATATTTATTTCCTCCTATTAATGCTAATAAAAGCAGCCTTTTTTTTTAAATATGAAATTTATTGCCAAATTGGTTTCCATACAACACCCAGTGCTCATCCCAACAGGTGCCTCCTCAAAGCCCACCACCCACTTTCCCCTCCCTCCCACCCCCCATCAACCCTCAGTTTATTCTCAGTTTTTAAGAGTCTCTTATGGTTTGTCTCCCTCCCTCTCTAACTTTTTTTTTCTTCCCCTCCCCCATGGTCTTCTGCTAAGTTTCTCAGGATCCACATAAGAGTGAAAACATATGGTATCTGTCTTTCTCTGTATGACTTATTTCACTTAGCATAACACTCTCCAGTTCCATCCACATTGCTACAAAAGGCCATATTGCATTCTTTCTCATTGCCACATAGTATTCCATTGTGTATATAAACCACAATTTCTTTATCCATTCATCAGTTGATGGACATTTAGGCTCTTTCCATAATTTGGCTATTGTTGAAAGTGCTGCTATAAACATTGGGGTACAAGTGCCCCTATGCATCAGTACTCCTGTATCCCTTGGGTAAATTCCTAGCAGTGTTATTGCTTGGCCATAGGGTAGATCTATTTTTAATTTTTTGAGGAACCTCCACACTGTTTTCCAGAGTGGCTGCACCAGTTTGCATTCCCACCAACAGTGTGGAAGGGTTCCCGTTTCTCCACGTCCTCACCAGCATCTATAGTGTCCTGATTTGTTCATTTTAGCCACTCTGGTTGGTGTGAGGTGGTATCTGGGTGTGGTTTTGATTTGTATTTCCCTGATGAGGAGTGATGTTGAGCATCTTTCCACGTGCCTGTTGGCCATCTGGATGTCTTCTTTAGAGAAGTGTCTATTCATGTTTTCTGTCCATTTCTTCACTGGGTTGTTTGTCTTTCGGGTGTGGAGTTTGGTGAGCTATTTATAGATTTTGGATACTAGCCATTTGTCCAATATGTCATTTGCAAATATCTTTTCCCATTCCATTGGTTGCCTTTTTTGTTGATTGTTTCCTTTGCTGTGCAGAAGCTTTTTATCTTCATAAGGTCCCAGTAATTCACTTTTGCTTTTAATTCCCTTGCTTTGGGGATGTCAAGTAAGAAATTGCTATGTCTGAGGTCAGAGAGGTCTTTCCCTGCTTTCTCCTCTAGGGTTTTGATGGTTTCCTGTCTCACATTCAGGTCCTTTAACCATTTTGAGTTTATTTTTGTGAATGGTGTGAGAAAGTGGTCTAGTTTCATTCTTCTGCATGTTGCTGTCCAGTTCTCCCAGCACCATTTGTTAAATAGAATGTCTTTTTTCCATTGGATATTCTTTCTTGCTTTGTCAAAGATTAGTTGGCCATACTTTTGTGGGTCTAGTTCTGGGGTTTCTATTCTATTCCATTGGTCTATGTGTCTGTTTTTGTGCCAATGCCATGCTGTCTTGATGATTACAGCTTTGTAGTAGAGGCTAAAGTCTGGGATTGTGATGCCTCCTGCTTTGGTCTTCTTCTTCAAAATTACTTTGGCTATCTGGGGTCTTTTGTGAGAAGCAGCCTTTTGAATCTAGTAACTACATCCTAAAATTATGGCAAGTGAGAAGTATCAAATTTTAAGACCTATCCTTCTAGCTTTTACATTATTTTAAAAATGTTTACTTTTGAGAGAGAGAGAGAGCTCCTGTGCATGAGTGGGGGGGCAGAAGGAGAGGGGGATGCAGGATCCAAAGTAGGCTCTGTACTGACAGCAGAGAGCCTGATGCAGGACTTGAAATCACGAACTGTGAAATCATGACCTGAGTCAAAGTCAGATGTTTAACCGACTGAGCCACCCAGGCAGCCCTAGCCTTTCTACTTTAAATTGCTTATAAAGATATACATGGAGTTTGGATTCCACTTTTAGGAAGCAGATCACAATTGCTCATAGATATGCACACACACACACACACACACACACACTCAAACACACACACATATGATAACTTCTAGTACCAGCAATAGTGTTGGAAAGCTATTCAGTCATGGACAGTGTGAATATAAATTGTGACAAACTTTGGAGAAAATATGTGGCAGCACAAATTAATATCAAACATGTATATTACCTTTGACACATCAAATCAAATTTTAGAATTCTAATAGAAATGATAACACCATGCATATACCTTGTAAAACTATAGTGAGAGAACATGAGAAAAAAATTAAATGTCCATCAGTGGGGAATGGTTGACCTTTTCTATATCCACCCAGTGAAATTGAAATATCATATATCCATGTCAAGCCATCATAATTAAGTATGAAATCTTGTTGCAAGATTAAATATATAAGAGGGGGAAGAGAAGAAAAGAGAGGAGACAGCTGAAAAAAATATCAAAGAAAAAAAAAAAAGATAGCTACCAAAGCTACCAAAGGGGCTAAGAGACTGACAGAGACTCTTTTAAAAAAATTAATACCATAATCATACTTAAAGCAAAATCTAAAAAAAAAAAAGAAAAACCAAGCAAAAAACAGGATTGTAAATAAAATACACACATGAATTTCTCAATGCAAGTATTAAGAACCTTCATTTAAATATAGAATTTGATTGGGACACCTGGGTGGCTCAGTAAGTTAAGTATCAGACTGTTGATGTCAGCTCAAGTCATGATCTCACTGTTCTTGAGTTCGAGCACCACTCAGGACTCTGTTCTGATGGCATGGAGCCTGCTTCAGATTCGCTCTCTCATCTTTCTCTGCCTCTCCCACTCTCCCTCACTTTCAGAATAAACTAAATAAATTTATAATTTGATGAAGAGAAGCAAAGAAACTTCTTCCTTCCCCCCTTAACACACAATTATGTACATAGTCAACATTTAGCATGTTCAGCCTCTGAAAGTTCATCAACCATGTTTTTTGGGGGGCCTTTTTATTGTCCACAGGGATTTATTATTCACCTTAATAAATTAATAAAGAATTTTAGTGATGTTTTCCTCCTGAATATCTTAGATAGACAACAATGACTTGTGCTAAAAAAAAAAGTCTTTATGAACTCAAAACATTGTGAAACCTTTTTTACAAAATATGTCTTAGCCATGAAATACAAAATCAAAACTTTCCTTTAACACTTAAATTGTTACCAGATCATTCAATACCATTGTTTAGGAAGATCATGGGGAAATTAGTGATTTCAAGAAACACAGAAGTTTATATGCAAAAGTAACCTCACATTTAAATTTCACTTTGAAAATTTACTTGATCAAAAAACATTTCTTAGATTCTTTTATTCATTTCTAATTTACAGCATTATAAAGTCAAATTTTGACTGTTGAAAACAGTTGCCACAGATGAAAATGTTTTCCAACTGAATTTTCATAGTCATTACAAAGTTAGGTTTATAATGCAATTGCTGACAGGCTTTTAGCATCTTGATGTTCAATATTCATTTCTGCTACAAGAAAACTCAAACTAAAAACTTTTTTTTTGGTAGCTGACACTGTTCAATGCTTGACTGGAAGACTATTTTAGGACAATCAAAAGGAATAATAGCATACAAAAATTGATCTGATTTAATAGACACAATTTTGGAAAGGAATAATTTAACATAATGTGGAAGAAAAATCTTGTCTGTTTACTTAAAGACCAGAAAGCCCACAGATAAGCAGATGTTCAGTACTTCCCTTTGGTATTTTGATATTTAAGGGACTAAGCAGAGTTAATACAACCTCGTCTTTTCAATTCTACTAACTTTCATTGGATTTTCATCCTTTCTCTGTACCTTTTTATTTTTATTTTTCCTATTTTTTGTAGTTTCAAGTTTTTATTTAAATTCCAGTCAGCTAAAATACAGTGTAACATTAGTTTCAGGAGTAGAATTGAGTGATTCATCACTTGCATATCGTACTCTGTGTTAATCACAAGTGCCTTCCTTTTATAAAAAATTTTTTTATTAAGTGTACTTATATTTGAGATACGGGGGCAGAGAGAGAAGGGTACAGAGGATCCAAAGTGGGCTCTGTGCTAAGAGCAGACAGTCTGATGTGGGGCTCAAACTCACGAACTGGGAGATCATGACCTGAGTTGAAGTTGGACACTTAACCAACTGAGCCCCACAAGTGCCCTCCTTAATACCCATCACCCATTTAATCCATTTCCCCACCCACCTCCCCTTCAGCATATCTCAGTTTGCTCTCTATAGTTAAGAGTCTGTATGTTGGTTTGCCTCCTTCTCTTTTTTTTCTTTACTTCTCTGTTTTGTTTCTCAAATTCCTCATATGAGTGAAATCATATGGTATTTGTCTTTCTCTGACTTATTTCACTTATCCTAATACTCTCTAGCTCCATCCATATTGTTGCGAATGACAGGATTTCATTCTTCTTCATGGCTGAGTAATATTCCACCACATACATACGTGTGTGTGTGTGCACACACACACACACACACACACACGTATGTATACCACTTCCTCATTATCCATTCATCAGTCAATGGACATTTGGGCTCTTTCCATAATTTGGCTCATGTTGATAATACTGGTATAAATATCAGGTTTCATGTATCCCTTTGAATGAATATTTTTGTATCCTTTGTGTAAATACCTAGTAGTGCAATTGCTGTGTCATAGGGTAGTTCTATTTTTAACTTTTGGAGGAAACTCCATACTGTTTTCCAGAGTGGCTGCACCAGTTTACATTCTCATCAACAGTATAAGAAGATTCCCCTTTCCCCATATCCTCACAAACATCTGTTGTTTCCTGCATTGTTAATTTTAGCCATTCTGACAGGTGTGAGGTGATATCTCATTGTAGTTTTGATTTGTATTTCCCTGATGATTAGTGATGTTGAGCATCTTTTCATGTGTCTCTTAGCCACCTGCATGTCTTCTTTGAAAAATGTCTATTCATGTCTTCTGCCCATTTTTTACCTAGATTATTTGTTTTTGGGGTGCTGAGCTTGATAAGTTCTTTACACATTTTGGAAACTAACCCTTCATCAGATATGTCATTTGCAAATACCTTCTCCCACTGCTTATAGTTTTGTTTATTGTTTCTTTCACTATAGAGACGATTTTTATCTTGATGAAATCCCAATTATTTATGCTTTTGTTTCTCTTGCTTCTGGAGACATCTAAAGAGAAGTTGCTATGACCAATGTCAAAAATTTTACTGCCTGTATTCTCTGACATTTTGATGGTCTCCTGTCTCACATTTAGGTCTTTCATCCATTTGGAATTTATTTTTGTGTGTAGTGTAAGAAAGTGGTCCAGTTTCATTTTTTTGCATGTGCCTGTCAAATTTTCCCAACACCATTTGTTGAAGAGACAACAGACTCATTTGTTGAAGAATCTTTTTTCCATTGGATATTTTTTCCTCTTTGTTGAAGATTAGTTGACTATAGGTGTGGGTCCATTTCTGGATTTTCTATTCTGTTCCATTAATCTATCAGTCTGTTTTTTTTTTTATGTCAATACCATACTGTATTAATCACTATAGCTTTTTAATATAACATGGATCCCAGAATTGTGATGCCTTGAAATTGCTTTTCTTTTTCAAAGTTTCCTTGGTTATTCAGGATGTTTGGGATTCCATACAAATTTTAGGATTATTTGTTTGTTCTAGCTATCTCTGTGAAGAATGCTGGTGGTATGATAGGGATTGAATTAAACGTGTAGACTGCTTTGGGTCCTATCAACATTTTCACAATACTTGTTTTCCAACCCATGGACATAGAATGTTTTTCCTTTCTTTGTGTTATCTCCAGGGCCAGATGGCTTCACAGGAGAATTCTACCAAACATTTAAGGAGTTATTACCTGTTCTTCCCAAACTATTCCAAAACATACAAAGGGAAGGAAAACTTCCAAAACTCATTCTGTGAGGCGAGCATTACCTTGATTCCAAAACCAAAGATTCCACTAAAAAAGAGAATTACAAGCCAATATCCATGATGGACACGATGCAAAAACTCTCAACAAAATACTCGTAAAGTGAATCCAATAGTAGATTAAAAGAATCATTCACCACAATCAAGTGGGATTTATTCCTGGGATGCAAACGTGGTTCAATATTCACAAATCAATCATAATGATACATCACATTAATAAAAGAAAGGATAAGAACCATATGATCCTCTCAACAGATGCAGAAAAAGCATTTGACGAAGTAAAGAATTTTTCTTGATAAAAACCCTCAACAAGTAGGGATAAAGGGAACATACCTCAGCATCATAAAGGCCATATATGAAAGACCCACAGCTAACATCATCTTCAATGGGGAAAAACAGAGTTTTTCCTCTACAGACAGGAATAAGACAGGGATGCCCACTCTGTCTACTGTTATTTAACATAGTACTGGAATTCCTAGCCTCAGCAATTAGACAACAAAAAGAAATAAAAACCACCTAAATTGGCAAGGAAAAAAAATCAAACTGTCACTATTTGGAGATGACATGATACTCTATATAGAAAGACTCCACCAAAAAATTGCTAGATCTGATACACAAATACAGTAATGTCGTAGGATATAAATTAATCTGTTACAAAAAATCTGTTACATTTCTATACACTAATAATGAAGAGCAGAAAGAGAAATCAAGTAATCAATCCCATTTACAGTTGCACCCAAAACATAAGATACGTAAGAATAAAGCTAACCAAAGAGGTAAAAGATAGGTACTCTGAAAACAGTACAAACACTTATCTCTGCATCTTTTTAGAAGCTGCTTCTGTGGGATCTTATGTATACTATAGCCTCTTAGTAAGATATATAAAAAGCAAAAAAACATAAATTTTATTTATCCAGTTATACCAGCAGTTAATTATATAATCCAATTTTGTTTCATTTGTACTTTAGTATGAATATTTGTATGTCTAAAGAATTGGGAAAACCCATTTTATTTGCACATCAGAATTAAACTGTCAATATAGATGGAATGATTTCACGGTTAGTTGCTATTTGCCAATATTGTGTCCCAAACTAGAAATAACTTCCAATGAAGAAGAGAGGAAAAAAAAAGACAAAGAAAAAAGAGACAGAGAAAGGCAATGATATTTCTGCACAAAGAAGTTTGAAACTGTGTCAATTACTTGAAAAATCAATTTAATGTAAGCCCAGTCTCAGTGTGTTTGGTAGCTTGAGTTTAGATAACTATTTATAAAGTTCATTTCTGCAACTTCGGTTTAATCAGTAACATTATGTAATGGTAGGAGACAAGTCTCAGGGTGCTGAAATCTGAAACAGTTTTGGCTTCCTATGTGATTGACAAAACCTGTTTGAAACAAAAAACTTAATTCCATTGTCAAATGCAGTATCAGTGAGGAGCCTTATTTCACTTTCCAAATGCAGTATCAGTGAGGAGCCTTATTTCACTTTCACGGTAGAACAATAGGAGATATATAATTCTACCTAAATTTGTATCACTGTTCAGCTTATAATTAAACACACTGTCACATGTGCATTTTCTACTTTTATATTAGTGATTAAGAAAAGAATGATTTCACCTAAATAGTATAAATTGCTATTTCAAATGGAATAATTCCTTTATGTGTTTATATAAATCATCCACACTTAATTTTTCTCTAAAAATTTTATTAGAATTATGTATACACATTTATAAAGATTTGTAAGACATTTGCTTGGTTATGTAGTTTATAGTTTTATAAATGTTTAGTGGTAACAGTTAAATTAGTAACATACTTATTTCTTTAAATTATACAAACATAGTTTGCATGTGTGTCTTCAAATTCTAGGAAATTCTGAATATACCATTTACTTTTTCAGAATGACATCTTTTCCTTGAGTTTTATGATTTATATTGTAAGAAATTAATATATGGGGCAGGTGGGTGGCTCAGTCAGTTAAGCATCCAACTTCAGCTCAGGTCATGATCTCGCAGTTCATAAGTTCAAGCCCCGCGTCAGGCTCTGTGCTGACAGCTCAGAGCCTGGAGCCTGCTTTGGATTCTGTCTCCCTCTCTCTCTGCTCCTCCCCTGCTCACATTCTGTCTCTGTCTCTGTCTCTGTCTCTGTCTCTCTCTCTCAAAAATAAATCAACATTAAAAAAAAATTAAAAAAAGAAATTAACATAGAAGTATATATTTTCTAAAAAAAAATGTATATCTATCTATCTATCTATCTATCTAACCAAATATGATTTTATATTCAAATTTACTCACTATGATGATTCTATGCTATTCCTCTGGATTATAACATAGAGTTAAAAGCTTTCCACTTATGTTGTATTCTTAGTACATCATGTGCATAATTTGAAATAATAATTTTGCTAAAATTTCCATCCAAATGGAGAATTATATGTCAGTTGGGGTTACTGGAAAGAATATGGATTCTGGAGTCTTAGAAAAACAGTTTCCAAGTACTGGATTCAAGACTGCCTATTAGAGGAACTTTCTCTCCTTCAGTTGTTATTTTTCTTTCTTTTTCTTTTTTTGTTTTTAATCTTGCATTGAAAGGTGGTTAGGATAATTAGAGAAATTTTATTTAAGGCACTAAATATATCATACCAATATTGCTTAAGAAATCTAATGTGTTACACTCTTTATTCACATGGTCATTTATTTATTTATTTTTTACCTAACAAATATTAATTATTACCCTCTTCTATGTACCTATTATAGTGGGAGAGAAAGGAACATAAATAATAGCAGAACAAGGAGGTTTTGCTTAAAAAGCATATAGTTTAGTGTGCCACATGTTAAACAGAAACATGCCAATGTAGAATTATGCTCAATATTTTTCGGAGCATAAAGCAGGGGTCTCCTAATTCTGCTTGTGCAGTGGAGGATAGAGAGTTAAAGAGAAAGTGATATTTGATCTATGACTTGAGGGTTGCGTATAAGTTTGTTCTTCAGGTAAATTGAGTTTATGGGTAGAATAGTCAGGGAGGGAGAGATTAAAATGAACTGGAAACTTTCTAGACAGCGGGATAAGCATATGGAGGTAAAAAATAAACCGACATATACAGCTACCTGAAAATAAGAGCACATGGCTGAGATTCAGCCATGTGTGCAAGAGATGAGATTTTATACCATAAGGAGTCACATAAGCCATCTGTAAAGCAAAGAGATAACACTAGCAGATCTGAGTCACCCCTTCCCTACTTGAGGTTAATTTAATTGAGACACCAATTTTTCTCTAGGACAATAACCAATTCAGTGCTATGATAACTTGAGATAAGGAAAGCATAAAAAGTGAACTCCACATTTATCTTAGCTTTTTTTCTGGGTGTGTTTTCCAAAGGTGCACAGGAAAATGGAATACAAGCAGAAATGCCTATATTGCTGCACGAATGAAACGGAGATTGGAAACCAAGACAGCCAGCACAACTGAATTTTGGAGACAGGATATGAGAAAGGTAGAAATTGCATATAAGGATTCTCCGAAAGCTATATAAAAAATTTCCCTGGTGTCCTTGGCTATACATATTCAAGGCAAAACTTTGGGATGCCTAAGACAGAACAGATGCTGGGAATCTAAAGAGCCAAATGGAAATGTCAGTGTTTTCACAGTGCTGAAATATTTTGGTGTATGAACCCAGCCAGAGAGAACACTGAAGATTCTGACTATTCAGCTGAGATTGTGAAAGGCACTAGGAGAAAGATCAAATAGAAAAAAATCTGCCTTAATGGGCCTATAATCCAGTTTCAATACGATCAAGGTGATCCATGAGAATTAGACTGCACAATAGAGCAAATATCAATACTCTTCAGAAGACACCATAATCCACATTCTCAGGGCATATTATCCACAATGTTCAGTATAAACGAAAAATCTCTAGACATGTTAGGAGATAAAATAGTCTAGTGATATTCAGGTGGCGACACTGTCAATATAGCATAAAGGAACGCTTGAAAATAATCCAGATATTACAGCAAGCACAGCATCAAAACAATGAGGACTAACCTGTGAAACAGGGAAAACAGTTGACAAAATCATGTCAATAAGATGAGCTAAGACCAGGCTGGTATTAGCAAACAGAAAATGGGATTAGAACAATTGGAAACCACTTATTAGAAAATATCCTATCTGAAGCATAGAGAGGAAAAAGTAATGGAAAAGAGAGACAGCATAAGAGAAATGCATATGATAAACAAAAATGAACCATCATGCAACCAAGGTTATAGAAGTAGAAGAGAGTGGGAGAATGGAACAGAAGTAATTTTTTTAAAAAATATGTTTATTTATTTTTGAGAGAGACAGAGAGACAGAGCACAAGTGGGGAAGGGGCAGAGAGAGGGAGACAGAATCTGAAGCTGGCTCCAGGCTCTGATCTGTCAGCACAAAGCCTGAGGCAGGGCTCGAACTCACGAACTGTGAGATTATGACCTGAGCCGAAATCAATGCTTAACCAACTGAGCCACCCAGGTGCCCCCAGAAGTCATTTTTAGAAGAAATATTGGGCATTAATTTTCCAAATACAAAAAGATACATCAAACCACACATTCAAAAATGTGAATAAATAAACCAGAAGAAGAAACACAGAGAAAACTACAACTTGGAAAGTCATAAGCAAATTTAGAGAATGAAATGTAAAGAGTAAATTATAAAATCAGGCAGAGAAAAAAATATTATCTTTCATAATCAATAAGAAATATATAGAAACTTTGTCTCAGCAGAAGACAAAGAAATGCTATCTATAAAGTGATGAAAGAAAATAGAACAGTTAACAAGTAATTCTATATCCAGCAAAAGTATCCTTCAAAATGAAGATGATATAAAAATAGTCTCAGGAGGGGTACCTGAATGGCTCAGTCGGTTGTATCTGAATTTGTCTCAGGTCATGATCTCACGGCTGGTGAGTTCAATCCCCAAGTTAGGGTCTGTGCTAACAGCTCGGAGCCTGGACCCTGCTTCAGATTCTGTACAATGTCTTAATGCTTTGTAAACATGTAAAATTAAAATACATAACTATGACTGCACAAAAAGTGGGCACAGGAAATAAAGTTATTCCACTATCATTATTTTTGTATTGTTTCATATGCTATAGAAATACTAATTTGTTGTCTCTCATAATAAAACATGTATTGTCGTCTCCAATACATTTTCAACTTCTAAGATAACCAGCAGAGGATAGTGATAAATGACACAGAAAAAAACTAGTAGAAGACAGAAAAATGAAATAATTGACATTTACAAAATATCTAATATAAAGAACGACAAGAAAAGAAGAATAAAGGAGAAAGTAACAGGGATGTCTGGGTGGCTATGTGGGTTTAGCGTCCGACTCTTGGTTCGGCTCAGGTGGTGATCTCACAGTTGGTGAGTTCGAGGGCCACTCAGGCCCTGCACTGACAGTGCGAAGCCTGCTTGGGATTCTCTCTCTCTCCCTCTCTCTCTGCCCCGCTTCTGCTCGCTCATGATCTATCTCTCTCAACATACATAAATAAACTTAAAAAAGGGAGAAAGTAACAAAACAAAGAGCCATATGATAGATGTAAACCCAACTATGTGAGCAATCATATTATAAGTGAATTATCTAAACATGCCAATTAAAACACAAATATTATGGGGCACCTGGGTGGCTCAGTCGGTTAAGCGTCTGACTTCGGCTAAGGTCATGATCTCACAGTTCGTGAGTTCGAGCCCCACGTTGGGCTCTGTGCTGACAGCTCAGAGCCTGGAGCCTGCTTCACATTCTGTGTCTCCCTCTCTCTCTGCCTCTCCCCTACTTGTGCGCGCGCTCTCTCTCTCTCTCTCAAAAATAAATAAAATGTAAAAAAGAATAAAACACAAAACACAAATATTATGAGACAGGATTTGAAAACAGATAACTCAAAATGTTTTAAAGACATACACACATTTAATGTATTTAATTATATATGAAGCTGACAGATCCAGATCCTCATTTAATGTATTTAATTATATATGAAGCTGACAGATCCACTCTAAGCATGTGTCATATACAAAGCAGGAATCTAACACTGATGACATTACTAATGCAATTGTTTTACCATGCTTTTCTCAGCCATAAGTCAGGAGATGTGCTCTCCTATGGCACATTGCATAGGTTCAGGACATACAATTTATATTTCCTCCTTTGTCTTTCTCTATAAACATGTTGGTAGATTCTCTTTTCTCTACATGCAAGAAAGTGATTTTTCTCCATCATCTTGTCCTTGCCACGTTTTCACATGTTAATATTCCATGACCAGGTTTTGTCAACATTAGCTGTCAGTGTTAGTCTAGTATCTCAAAGTGAAAAAAACCAAACAGACATCTGAGACTTCAGCTGTGAGTGAACAGATACAAACCAAATGCTAATGTGGGCCTGGAAGTCAAACAGACACCATCGAATAAGATGATACCTGTAGGCCACTGGAACCAGAATTCCTAAAATGACCAGAGCCTTCTCCCCAGTGATGCACTTCCATGTGTTTTAAAAGCAAAAATTCCAAATTTGACACCAGTGACATAAACCTAGTTCTCTATAGCAATGTCATTGTCTCCTTTGGTCCTCACAGAGCTCCTATGATTATTGCCTCGTTTGTTGGGCGAAAACAGGCTGTGAGACATGAGTAGCTTGCTCAAATTCACACCTTTAGTACACAGAAAACTTGGAATTATTATCGAAATTATTAAAGCCATTCCTCTGAAAGATGGAAGACACAGCAAAAATCAGACAAATGTGCTCAGAACGTGTAATCTGATGTTTTCGTGTATGGCACACTAGAAATAACAAGTATCAGAAAAAAACAAATTTGGGTTCAATCACAACTGTGCCACCTGCTGGTTATGTGATTTGGCCATTATACTTGACCATTTCTGAGCCTACATGTAAGATGAGAAAACTCAGGCATGCTTTTTTATATTACTGTGGACTTGCAATGAGGTAAATTTAAGAAGTCCCTAATGGAATAACCATCATAGTTGGTCTTCAAGCTATGGCAGTTTCACTGTTAAAAAACAAGACCAATTATACTTAAAACACAAGTACAGTCTAGTACTTCTGTGTATATTTTTCATTTTAAGACCTAAAATTAATACATAGGTATTAAAATATTAATCTCAACAACACAGAATTGTTGACTAATGTTACATTTCCTTTTGTGGTGTGTTTATAATAGTTGTTAATCTACTTTTGCTTGTTAAATTATTTTGCTGTATAAAGTTAATCATACTTTACAGATAATGAAGTGATTGCAGAGGGCTCTTTCTTTTAGTAAAAAAAACAAAAAAAAAACAAAAAAACTGAGGTCTTATATATTAACTGATTGGCTAAATTAAAAATCTGACAGCACCCTTCATGAGCCAAACCATATGCCAGGCAGGTAATGATATATGTGTTGGTGATGTCACAGTGTGTAAATAAGGAAAGTTTTTAGCCTCTAAGGAACTTACAGTCTGATGGCTGAAGGTGGACCTGTCAACAGCAAATACAAAACACAGAAATAAATATATGCCCACTAGTGATATGTGAAGAGGGGCGTACAAGAAGGAGGCCTTCACTGAAGGAAGGACACTTTCACAGAGGTGAAATTGAAAAAAAAAAAACAAAAAAACAGAGAACAGAAAGATTTTCTCGCAGAAGGAATAATGTATGAGAAATATGAAAAACAGGCAAACAAAACATGATATACTCAAGAAAGTATGGAAAATTCCATTTACCTTGAGTACTGCATATTGGGGTGGGAAGGACCGGAATCTAAAGTCTTATGAGATCTCTAGACGTCACGCACTTAAACCTCCTGAACATAACCAGGGGCTGAATTTGTAAGCCCATTCTCAAATCAGCTCCCGAGCCCGTGATTGTTATCTGACCATTCTGCTTATTGGAATCACAAGGGGAGCTACTGAAATTGCCAGGGTTTGGGCTTTACCCTAGAACAATTGAATCAGAATCTCAGGAAGAGAAGTCTACACTCACCTGATTCTCATGCGTGACCAGGTCCAGAAACCACTGAGCTAGTTACTCCAACCAGGGTAAGATGCTAATAGACAGTACGTTAGAGTCAAAAAGTCTTTCCTGTTTATTGGTTTAAGAAGAAACCGTCCCAAGGTCATTTTCAGTCTTCAGGGTTCTAAGGTATTCTTTTGGTTTCTTAAGAGAAAAAACTCAGACATTCTACTTTGGTATTTCGGTGTTTCTAGCAAAGTACTGTGTGTGTGAAGGTATTCTTTAAGTCTGCTTATTTATGAAGATGATGTTAAAGTCACTGTTTAACTCAGAGCTTTTTATCTTTTATTGGGTCTTGGCTGTGCACTTAAGATATATATATATATGTCTTTTTTAAGTATATTAATTATAATTTTTGTGCAATTTGTTCAACTCATGTGTATTACAATCACATTATAATACAATGTGTTGATCTATTGTACATTATAAAACATACAATGTAACAATTTGCCATGATGAAATAGAGAACAATTTAACAATATTTTAAAATTAAAACCTCCAAATGAAAAATAAAAGGACTGTATAAATTAGATTTTTAGATTTTAATATAAATTAGATTTTTATCTTCAAAAGACTTGGTAAAAAACAAAAGGACTATCATTAGCTGGAAGCTTTGCAAGGCATTTACATTAAGGCATGGATGGAAGTACCTTTACAAACCACCTACCAGAGGTGCCTAGGTGGCTCAGTCGGTTAAGTGTCCAACTTTGGCTCAGGTCATGATCTCACAGCTTGTGAGTTTGGGCCCCGAAGCAGGCTCTATGTTGACAGCTCAGCATCTGGAACCTGCTTCAGATTCTGTGTCTCCCTCTCCCCCCCCCGCCTTAAAACACCCGTCTGCTCACATTCTTTCTCCCTCTCTCTCTCAAAAAATTAAAATAAAGAGTTAAAAAAAATTTATAAACCACTTACTAGAAATTGCTGTTTACTAAATCGAAGCATGGCACACACTGAGAAGTAACCATTAGCTTACTTATTGGGAAACATTTTTCTTTCTTTAATATTCCATAATTTCTGCTATTTGCATGTGCAGATTATTACAAAGCTCTTTGATTTAAGGGTTGATATTTCTAGGATTTAAATTGTAAATACCAGGCTTTTCAATATCCAAGTCTCTCAATTCATATTTTTCTTGTGAAATTTTGTGATGCAAATGGCATTACTTTTTGTTCTTCCATTTGTTAATACACTAAACCTAAACAGAGAACCTATATTACTCAGAAAACTGAACACAGATATGTTATTTCACTCCTTCCCAACTACAACAACAAAAAACCAAAACAAGCAAATAAACAAACCAAAGATATTCCATGGGAGGGAATCGCAGACAAGGAGAAGATAGTAAATCAATTTCAGAAGCTTGAAAGCAGATGAAGAAGTGTTTTACCAAGAAAAACAAATCTAAAATTTTCAATTGTAAAAGCTTATATAAACTTTATAAAAAGAAAATGTCCATAAATATGAAATAGAAAAGTGTGTTTAGTAGCCTTTGAAACAATGTTTATCAATAGATTTGTAGAAATGCCCACAATATATTATTAAGTAGAAAAGCAAGATGAAGAAACGTGAATCAAATGTGCTGTTTATTTTTAATTATAACACTAAAGGTAACATATAAACAACATAGGTCATAGGGAGAGAGCGATAAATAGAGAAAAAGACATAGATACAGAGAGACGAAGACGGATACATAGGTACAGATAATAGATTTTTAAATATGATTACATAAGGTATGAAAAATTTTACAAGAATTTGTTAATGTCAGTACCTAGACTGAGAGAAGGGGTAGTCAAAGCAGAAAGCAACATGAATGGGACAAAAAAAGAGGAAAAAAAGTATTAAAATGAAAATTTTAAGGTATCCGTAATAAAAATAATACACAAGATATGATCCCGTTAATTAAAAATTAATTGTGTGAGTGATTTCAGTTGCATGCTAAGTGATAACAATAGAAATTTTATTTGTGTGTATTCAAGAGATTTTATTCTCTGGCTTTTAAGATAAACATAGTGTTTATGTACAAGTTTATAACAAAACTATTTTAACTAAAAATAAAATAAGTGACAGTGTTTTTATTAAACTTTAATTTTGTTGGAAACTTACATAGAACACATAACATACCATTTACTGGCAAACTACTCTGTGCTTTCCCATGTGCTAAAAAGATGCAAAGATGAATAAAACCCTAGGGTTTTTAAAAATACATCTTCCTTTAATGTAGGTGTCAGTGTAATTTTTGTTATAACATGTTCTTTTTAGAATAGTTATCTGACTAACATCATCTGGAAAAGCGTTTGTAAGTATTTCCAAAGATTTACCCATGAGCCAGAAAAATAATCTTTAAAGTATGTTTAATACTTATAAATCATTTATAAATTGGAATGTTTTTCCTAACCTAGTTCCTTACTAGAACTTATGCTAAATCTAGATATGTGTTTCTTACATATTATATTAAAAAATCTCTTTGGCAAGGATAAACATCTTAGATAGAATTCTATACTGTGTAGAAACTTTGAGGATGAGAAATACATCTAGAGGATACACAATATTCCAGTTAGCTTTGCCCATTAGTGCCTGAGTTGTCATGCACTGTGTGGTCAGCAGGCAATTGAAGGAGGCTGTACAATAAGTATAGTGCTTAGAAGGATGCGCATGAAACTTAAAGAGAATTGGTCTCTACTCTAGGTTCTAACAACTGCCTAGGCAAATGGATTTTGAGGAATAACTTTCCTGGCCATCAGTTTTCTTGCACTATATCAAGAAAAACCAAAATCCATCTGGTAGAGTTGTTTAAAGACATTTATAAAAAGGGTGCAGTTAATGCAAGTATACAATAAATTATAGTGTTGTTATTCCTAAAATTAGTGGTATCATTATTACTAGTGATAGCAGTAGCAGATGTAATGTTGGTCACAATAGTATTCACGTAATAAGTTTAACCATAATTGGGTTTTTGAAAAAAAATGGTGGAGGACTTGTATAAGCCACCTATGTTGTGCATGGCTTATAGATATCCAAGGACAGACTTCAAGGATACTGTGAAGTTCCTAAACTTTCATCTTCTGAGTCAGGTCTGGAATATGTCAAGATTCTCTGAACTATGAAGAAAGAACAAAGAGCAACTAAAACAGTAACTCTGACTCTCAAATTCTACTTCAGCTGCATTATTTGCTGTATATGGATCACTCCATGACCCCAGAGTCTGCCCCTGGTCCATATTTTGTTGCCACAGACATAATATAAATCTTTTTCTTTATCATTTTTTCAACATTCTCTAGCAGAAGTGTTACTTTCTAGAGGCCATGCATATATAGTCATCGAGTGAGAACTGAACCAGAGGGTAAGCAATGGAGTAGCTTTGATAATTGCCCTTAGGATCAAACATGAATGGGCAGAGAAGTAAGAATCTCAGAGGAGAGACAAACATTAAAAATGATGTGGGAGGGGCGCCTGGGTGGCGCAGTCGGTTAAGCGTCCGACTTCAGCCAGGTCACGATCTCACGGTCCGTGAGTTCGAGCCCCGCGTCAGGCTCTGGGCTGATGGCTCGGAGCCTGGAGCCTGTTTCCGATTCTGTGTCTCCCTCTCTCTGCCCCTCCCCCGTTCATGCTATGTCTCTCTCTGTCCCAAAAATAAATTAAAAAAAAAAAAAATGATGTGGGCTGATGGATGAGAAGTCCTGAAAGGGAGGTAGAATTTCTGGCATCAAGGCAACAGAGAGAGTGACTTGGAAGTACAAGTTTGAATAGCAAAATTGGGATTTTTGAAAAAAAATATACGCATATCATTTTTGATAGTAACAAGTCTAGGTATTAAGTTTTAAGTTAGGAGCAAACACCAGGTACAAGGTAAGGTTTACCCAGGAAAAAACAATCTTACAGTGAGAAAAATCAATATAATCTTGCTATGGTCTGACTATTTGTGTTTTCCCATAATTCATATGTTGACATCCTAATGCCCAAGATAATGCTGTCAGGACGTAGGGCCTTTAGGCAGTGATTAGGTCATGAAGGTGGAGCCCTAATCAAAAAGAAGAGTGCCTTTGTAAAAAGAACAGAGACTGATCCCTCACCCCTTCCACCACATGAAGATATAGCAAAAAGATGCAAAGCAAGCTCTCTCCAGACACCAAATCTACTGACACCTTAGTCTTGAACTTCCAGCCTCCAGAACTGTAAGAAACAAATTTATGTTGTTTATAAACCACCGAGACAATAGTATTTTGTTGCAACAATCCAAAGCGGCTGAGACAAATCTTTTTATTGCCTTGGCTTTCTCCATCTCACAGAGAGGGTTGTTTCATCTGGGAACCCTAGGTAATCATTCAAAAGAGAATCCATGTCCCAGGAGGGGCCTGTGGGGCACCAGGTCCTTTGATTTTTCTGGTTGAGATAGGCCACATGGATGAAAAGATCATTCTCTCTCCTCTGACTTTGTCCTCTACTGACATCCATTTACCAATCATAAAAGGCAAATAGAAATCTAGTAGCCTTTCATCTGGATCCAGTTTTGTTTTACTGAGTCAACTCATTGCTATTCTACCCTGAGGCACAGAATGAGAAGAGCTATCAGGGTTCCACAGGTTTTTTCTCTTCTAGATAGGGTATGACGATAAGGCTACAGCTGAAAAGGAGAGGAGGAAATAATCATTGGAAATGGAAAAATCAAGAGGAGTCAAAGTGTTGTGTAAATCAGGTAAGTGGTTGCTTAATTTAAGAATGATGAGAGGGGTTCTCAGGCAGTTAAGCGTCTGACTCTTGATTTTGGCTCAGTTCATGATCCCACAGTTCTTGAGATTGCACACCACATCAGATTGTATGCTGAAAGTGCTGAACCTACTTGGGATTCTCTCTCCTTTCTCTGCTCCTCCTCCACTTGTGCTCATTCTATTTCTCTCTCTCTCTCCCAAATAAGTAACTAAACATTAAAAAAAAAAAAAAAAAAAGAATGATGAGAGTAGTGGCTAAAAATCAAAACAACAGCAACAACAACATAATAATGGAGGAGGAGGAAGCAAAGGAATGGTAGAAAAAGGAGAGGAAGAGGAAGAAGAAAAAGTGAGGCACCTGGGTGGCCCAGTCAGTTAAGCATCTGACCTCGGCTCAAGTCATGATCTCACCATTCCTGAGTTCAAGCCCCGTGTCGGGCTCTGTGCTGACAGCGCAGAGCCTGGAGCCTGTTTCAGATTCTGTCTCCCTCTCTGTCTCTTCTCTCCCCCACCCATGCTCTCTTTCTCTCTCTTTCTCTCTCTCAAAAATAAATACACATGAAAAAATTTTAAAGAAAAAGAAGGAGAGCAGGAGAAACTAAACCAAGTACTATACTCAGCTTCAATGAATGAGTAATAATCATCTCACTTTTAACTGATTTCAACAAGGAGAGTTAGGCATGATAAAATCTATGGCATGTATGGGTAAAGAGGTGAGGAAGAATGGTCTAGCAGTGACAAGCAAGGAGACAATTCATCAATTCATTCTAACTCTAGGTCCTATGGTACATGGACTATGGGAGTAATATCTCTCATGTGAGAAATATGAAACAGAAAAGAATCTTCAGACAATAGCTATCTTTGAGTTAGAGCTGGGAATTGAAAGGAATGTCCAAAGCAAAGGCTCAGGACACAATTTTCTGATGTTAAAACAGATTCACCAGTGGGTATAACTGGTCTGAGGGAATTTTGATGAGATGTGGGGAGATCTCAAAGCACATTGTGACAAGAATCATGGGGAAATGACAGGGAAACTTCAACTTAGAGAGGACATGATGTAAGGAGGAACGTGAGCAGTGACCAGACTAATATTGACAGCGTGTTAGGCTAAAAGAGGGAATAATTCATAAATTTTGCTCCATCCTGATTACAGTTTAATCTCTAGATTATAGAAGCAAATTCTTGGTTTCAAGGTCTTGTGGGGGTTAGTCTTAACAGTGGCAGGCAACAGATGTTCTACAAAGATTTGAGCTGGGAAGAGGTGAGCAGTTCTCAGCTGTTGGTTTTAAATTTTTTTTTTCAACGTTTTTTATTTATTTTTGGGACAGAGAGAGACAGAGCATGAATGGGGGAGGGGCAGAGAGAGAGGG
Organism: Panthera uncia; assembly: GCF_023721935.1. Taxonomy (NCBI): domain Eukaryota; kingdom Metazoa; phylum Chordata; class Mammalia; order Carnivora; family Felidae; genus Panthera; species Panthera uncia. Next base: position 15,774 of record NW_026059042.1, on the reverse strand, counting down.
AGACACAGAATCGGAAACAGGCTCCAGGCTCCGAGCCATCAGCCCAGAGCCTGACGCGGGGCTCGAACTCACGGACCGTGAGATCGTGACCTGGCTGAAGTCGGACGCTTAACCGACTGCGCCACCCAGGCGCCCCAATCAGCTGTTGGTTTTAAATTCCAGGGTGGTCTTAGGAATGGTGTCATAGCCCAGGACACTTCTCACAGTTGTCCCAGTTCAATACCATGTCTTCATGGTCCTCTCTGAACACTGAAGGGCCAATTGTGTGCTCAACAACTCACTTTAGCATAAAATTCATTTTATTCATTAATTCATCTTGTTATTTTCCATTTCAGTGCAAGATAAACTAGCATTATGACTACTTGACTTTTTCAATATTTCTTTCTCAACAGTCTAAAATTACTAAAATTGAAAAGGAAAATATTTGGAGTTGTCTACGTGGCAGGGTAAATAGGTTCCAGTACCAATTCTAATGTGGAGGCAGGGAGATTCACCACACCAACATGTAATTCTTGGGACACCAGTTGGTTGTCCTATAATTTAACTTAATTATGACACTATCTATCTGAAAGTTGCATCATATTCCACAGGTTAAGGGTTCAGTTCCACAAGATTGCCTCCTTCCTCCCCCATTCCTTTCAGATGCAAGTAACAAATTCAGGCTCTAACCTTTACTTCTGACCAAGCTGCTTCCTCTTGTTCAGAAATAAGGCCCCACCTTAGGTTCAAGGGCTCAGGGAACTGAGACTAACATTTTATTTTCTAGATCACCAGTTTTTTATAAAAGGATATAACTCAAGAAGAGACAGATGGAAGAGATACAGAAGGCATGGAACCCATGACCCATCCCAATGTGCCACTCTCCCAAATCTCTAGGTGTTCCCTAACCCAGAAGCTCTCTGAACCCTGCCTGTGCTTTTGGGTTTTATGGAGACTTCTTTACATAGGCAGGACTGATAAAGTCATTGCTCATTGGCGATTGATTCAACCTCTACCCCCACCCCTCTCCCAAGAAATCAAGGGTGTAGGACTAAAAGTTCTAACCTTCTAATCACATGGTTGGTTCTCCTGGCAACCAGCCCCCATCCTTTGTGGTGTTAGAAAAGTCATCTAATTAACATAACAAAAGACAACTTTATGCTCTCATCACTTTGGAAATTTCAAAGGTTTTAGGAGCTCTGCGCCAGAAATATGGATGAAGACTAAATATTTATGTTTTATAATGAATCACAATATCACAAGGATAAAGAGTTGCTTTGAACAGCATTAAATAGGTGGAGCCCTTGAGTATGGAGATGCATTACATTCAAATAAAAAGAAAATTAAAAAAATTCAAAGACATGTTTTCTTTTTTGTTTTGTTTGTTTTGTTTTCATATGGGACATTTGTTGCTGGTTGAAACGGGGAGAACCTGGGCCCTGAGGCCTTAACCCAGCCATCCCTAGGATGTCACCAGAGACTCTTGCTCTTGTCAGGAGAAAGAATTCAAGGACAGACACAACATGGGGGAGAGTGACAAGGGCGGGAAAGTTTATTAAAGCAAAAGTACACTTTCCAGATGTGAAAGCACGTGAGCTTGAGAGACAGAGAGACAGAGAGAGAGCTGCATCCCAGGGATTCAGGTTTGTATCTTTTATCCACAGTTATTAACAAAGGGTGGAATCTGCCTTACTTGAGGCCGGGATTCCTTGGAAGGAGGTTTCCATACTTTTTCTTCCTTATTTGGTTAGGGGTTTCCTGTTTCCTGTCATGGCATCATGGGCCTGTCTGGTTTCATCCAGCCTCTTGTGGTCCTGTTTTGGACTGATGCCAGGACAGGCCTTGGACTTTCCCTGATAGCTGGCCATGCCTTGCTCTTTGCTAGCCTCATTAATTGGCTCTTCTGACACATTTACAGTACCAAACGATTAAGAAAAGTTAGCTTATGCTAAAATAATCTTGGAAAGAATAATTCAAATAATATTTTACATTTACTGTTAATGATTTTGATGTGTGAGTATATCAGAAGGGAAAATATACTCCTACTATAAATAATAAGAATGAGTAATATTTTTGTGCAAACCTGTTGCTAAATATTCATAAACATTATTTTAAGAATTAAAATGTTTTATTTAATATAGATTTCTACTTCTACATGAAAATTTACAAGTAGCTATACATACGATACAAAATAATTTTCCAAAATTCCATGGTTTAGGCCCTCTGTTTTCAAATGCTTCATAATCATTATGAAAAAGAAGAAAAGAGCAGAAGATTCCTGATAGCACAACCATAACCATTTTTTTAATGTGGTAAAAATGCTCCCTCCCCACTTTCTCTAGAAGTAGTAAAAATAACTTCAAATCAGGTAACAATAGAATGCTTGTTGGACTGTAGTTTCAGACAAAACAGGTTTTTTCTTACAGTTGGGTTTGAAATGAAATCTATTCAACTTTAGGGATTTAAAGCTTGTATTTGTGAATATTTATGTTAAACTATGATAAAATATTTTGTTTGGTTCTTTTTCCCACTTTACATATACTACTTTATCTCAGAATTAACAAAGAGACTTCTATAATATACACTTTTATTTAAAGTAACAAGTAGAGCTGGAAGAAATGAGTATAAAAGAGTGTGTGAATTTTATATTAAATATCTTTGCCTCAAGAAAACACTCTTAGCCTCCATGAAGAATTCACTAAGCTGTTCTTAACCACTTGGATCCATCTAGCCCTGGATAATATGCATAAAGCTTTATTTCTGTTTTCTGTTCTTTCATTTGTAGATGAGCAAAATGAAGTCCGTTTTTTTTTTTTTTTTTTTTCCCCTTTTCCTACACTTGAAATTCACAATTATTTAAAAACCTTGTACTCCAAGTTCAATTACCATATATTAGTAGTGCCATGTTTTATTTTGGGATATGTAAAACTGTATTTTCTAAGTATTTGTTTTCCCTTTTAAGAAATGAACTTCCATAGTGCACATGCCACAAATAGGCGGCTCTATAATCTATACTTTATAGATAAATGTCACTGTTGGGGTGGGAGGTGGCAATTTTATTTTTATTTTCTATTGTCAGTTTTCCTTTGAAGCATCAAATAGGATATTGATATTTTTTGGCACTTAAGCTATTTACTTATTGTGACTTAACGAGCCGTTATAAAGTGAGCCATATTCCCACCGTGCATTTCATACAACTATTACTAGAACTTCTTTTCAGAAGGATTTATCTACTAATCAATATCCTTCTTATTGTGCCATTTCCAGAAGTACTAAAGAGACTTCTCTTCTGAAACAGGGTTTGACTCTCTCGTGTTTTACTCTCTCTAATAATGTACAGTGTATAACAGTGAATCTAACAGGTGGACCATGTAAGTTCTTGTGATGTGTCTATGGTCACAATTAATTTTGACATTTCTGGACAAGGTGAACCCCCCGCCCCCTCCAATTGCATTATCAAATAAAAATCAGGGTTGCAGAAATTTGAAATTGTATTTGAAATCATTCCCTTGCTTAAAAAGAACACATTAGGACGTCAGTTATTAGATGTTTTTAAATCGCTGTTTTTGAAAGGTTATTTTAGTTTATAAACTCAGTGACAGATAACAATTCATGATCAATGATAAATGCGATCTGGATTCTTTCTCTTCATTTTCGTAAACTTGAAATTGTGGTACTGAACTGAAATAGGTAGTCGTGAATTCTGCAGGGACTGTAGCCAAAATTTCTTTTGAGCAGAAGCATTCTCCGTGGGATACATGTTTTCCATAGATGATTTACAGGTTACAGACACGCTGTGACCTCTCTCCCAATTGCAAACAGATTAAGCAGGGCTGATTAACCGAGACTAAAAACACTGGGTTATTTTCTCCGGTGGGGGTCTTTGACAAAGCCCTCCTCTCTGAACCCTCCGACTTCATTCGCTTGCAAATCGCTGTGCCTGAACAGGTCTTCCTCCCCCAGCCCCAACCCTTGAGCCCTGCAGCGCCATCAGCGGCAATATCTTCCTACGTGAGGGACGTCTCTTATTAATCAGAAACGCTGAATGGAAACCAATCAGACAGAGAGTTTCTTTGGCTTCAGCTTCCTGCCTGTCTGAGTTAAAAGTGATGCTCGGAGAGGGAGGCACACTGAGATGCATGAAGCTTCAGCTGTGAAGATACTATAAAAAGAGAAGAGTAGGAACGAGACAGAAGCAACACCGGAATTGTCAGTGCCGAGCAGGGCTAAACTCAGTTCCGCTACTAACCAAGGTAAATGCTATTTACTTTACCTGACTATACAATCTATTCAGTTTTTGCTTTCTTATACTGAAGTAGTACAAATACTGCTTTTCTCCTAGTTGCTTTATTTTGCACTCTCTCTCTCTCCTTCCCTCAACATTTGTTGGGAAGCAGGTAAGAATTTATTTTGTAGTATTTGAATAAGATATTAAGATGCTCAGTGAAAAAAACTAGCAATGCTTGCTTCATATTTTACTTTTACAAAACAGATACCTATCTAAGCTCTTTTCATCGTGCTAAAATTTGCACATGGAGCATTATTATAAAAATAAAACTAAACTTCACATTGCGTTTGTTGATTTGGAGGGGTGTTGAATTACTCACATTAATGTGTTTATGTATGCTATTATTATATTAATTTGAAATGGTGTCCTGGCTTTCTCATAACTTTTGGTTCCAAAATGTGAGTCAGAACTGTCAAAAATAAAGGCATCTTTATTCATCATTGAATAAATAATTTCTTTAGTTTTAATATTAAAATAAAATAATATATAAACAGTACAAATAACACATGTAGAGATGGACAGACATAGGCTGTCAGGATTAAGGTGATCACTATACCTCGCAAAGAAGATTTCTCCACATATTTATGGCTCTCACTCAAGTCAACATTCTGAATGTGCACCTCTGTTGGCTATAATTGCTCTCCATTATCACAGGCAAATGTATCTTAATAGAGTAAAGACTGGATGAAAATCACAGAAGGGAGAGCATCAAAGGCAAAATTGGCATGTTTTTTTGAAATGATATGGAAAATGCAATGATTTGATCAAGCATTGTTTTATTTTTCTTTGCATACTCAACATAACCATTCATATCAATTAAATTCTTAAGCACATTAATTTCAAAAAAAGCGTGATGAATTTCAACTACAAGGTTGTCAGCATTCTATAGTATTGACACTTAGATACTGGTAACAGTGTGTGTTCTCAGAATCTAATTTGAAAACCAAAGGTGCACTAAAAGAAAGGTGATCACCTGTAGTAAGTAGCTAAGTTCACATTTATTTGTATGATCAACTTTTGATGAGAATGTAGTGGACTATAGATCTGAGGAGAAATTGGAGGTCTTTTCTGAAGATCTGTTGTCATTTAATATTTTATGTTATAGACCTATGAGATTACTAATAATAAAGATATTTTTCCACAAGGTTTTCCAAATCTATGTAGCACAAAAAATTAATGATTTCACGACAGGAAAAAGTGGTAACTTTTGCATGGCAGGAAGAAATCTTCATTTGGCTCTTTATCTATGGAATAAGAAGAGTTACCCATCTTCAGCCATAGCTGACTAAAAAAGAATTTGATCATTCAGTGCTCTTAACTGGAAAAGAAATGTGTTTAAAATCTACTGCATTCAGTGGAGAATAAATCCTATTTTCATTGCCTGCTTCATTGCCTAGGCGATGCTATGTCACATGTAGAACACATTTGTGTAACCATGAATCTGGCTAATCCAAGTTTGAACAGTAGATCTTTTAAAAGATAAAGAAAATGAAATAGGACGTTGTTTCAGCACATAGTAGCAAAGAACTTAGACATAACAGGAGGAGCATGCATTTGTGGTCTTGGCATCAAACACAGGAATTCAACCGAAGTTTTCACAAAGAAAGAGTACGAAATAACTATATGCCCTTAATAGATGTATCCTGAGATGTTGAAATACTGTCAACTTTGTAGTTGCTTGTTTTGAAAAATGAGAAAATGTAAGGTAAAGTGCATGGTACGAGCAAATCTAATTCTGAGAATAATGAATAGAAAAATGCTTCAGGGGAAGCAGATAGTAGTATCAATTTGAAAGTAATTCTCTAACTTTAAGTCAGATAGATTTGGTAAGACTAACAAGACAAGTCATCTAAGATAACATTATTTTCTGGGATGAAAAAATATGCCTTTCCCTTTATTACATTAGCTGATAGCTTTTAAGATAATTTTGAAATGGTCTTGCATAATTACTCACCAATGTTGTATTCATTGCATATTTGAAGTAAAAATGTATTGTACCATTGCCTATGTGTAGCAAGATCACAATATCAAAGTTGGCTTTGAAATGATCTTTTTAAATGTTGTGTTGTTTGACTTGATACATTTCATGTTGGATCAGAAGCTCTTCTGAATGTCACCTTCCATGAAGAGATTTCATTTGGTATTTTCCTACAACCCCTGTATATACAAAGTTTAGTCTCTGAAGTGTCCCTTCTATGGTGCATTCACCAACTGGGATTTAAAAAACAATAACCGGAGAAATTTTTTCCACTGGCTTACCTCTCTTTAGACATAGTGATTTGAAGTACATACGCCTTTTCTATAATATTTGCACAATGTATAGGTGGAGTTAATCAGAATGCTTTGGACAATGCTTCAAATTGTTTAACATAAAATATATGAGTAATATGGCAATATATTGTATGCAGGAAAGTATAAATTTAGATGAAAGTTAATATAAAGAATACATGTGAATATGTCATGAATAAACATTGGCTATAATTTGTTCTCTGTGAAAGTGAACAGTCTAAATGAATAATTACTTAGTATTAATACAGATGTTTCAATGTAATGGATCATTAGATTGCTATGTTCTTTAAGACTAATTTTGTTCTCTCAAATGAAAATTTAAATCTAAAGTATAAATAAATCTAACATTCGAAAAAACAGTGTGATAACTTACAAAACGTCCAATGTGATATTTTAAATATTTATATATTTAAAGTATATATTTATACTTATGACTTTGATATCAATACTTTTGATATTATATTTATAAAGTTATAAATATAATTTATATTACCATATTATAAGTATCAAATCAATAGTAATATTAACTGTAGAGTAAGTTTGTTCTATTGTCAAAACTAGACAAAAGTCTAGTTAAGTTCTTTGATATTTTACTGCTTAAATTATCTACTTAATTAAAATTAAGTTTTCTCAAGAAAGACGACAGCATGTGAAATAGAACCAAAACCGCATTGGTTTTAACTAGCTTTGTCTTTACCTGATGCTAATTTGTAATAATTTTTCATTGTAGAACATCTTTCCTAAGGTAACATAATTTTGTTCATTGTATCTTGCATATTTGTTTTAAAAAATGAGTTGTGTCTTAAAATATATCCCCCCAAAGTCTCTTAATACCCATGATATTATCCTATTTAGGTGTTTAAATAAAACTAGAACTTTAGAAAAGGGATTTTAACCACCTTCAACTCTGATATTACATGAGAAAATGGAGGTTTAAAAAGATAAGATTATGTATCCAATGTTGTCAAATTGTATATTAAAATTGGCAACATTATGTGAAAATAAATAATGTTGACTCATGAAAATCATTTGGTATACACACACACATACACACAATGTTTAGTTGACAACAGTATCTCCTGGATTGCTTTAAACATTCTGAAAAAGTTTTTTTTTCTCTTATGAGTCACTTCAAATCCTCTGCCTGGAACCACCATTATCTTTATCATTAAAATATGGTAGGAAATGCACAGTGAGGTGAGTGTCTTTATAGCACTTTTATATATTTCCATAGCAGTCCTAATATGTTAATGCTCTTATCCCTAAATTTAGCACTAGTAAGAGATGGTCTTACAGCCACATTAAGAATGCAAAGTGCCTGAATAAAAGCATGATCTCTGGAGCCTAAGCAAGACATTTTATATTAGCATTACCAAGAAACATCTCCCCAAACATAAAAGTCATGATAATGGATCTTACTGCTTAGGAAGGGAAAATGGTAACCTCATAAGGTATTGTTTTTGTTGCTGTGAGGTGTGTGTGCATGCATGAGTGGTAGGAGAGAAAGAGACTGGGAGAGAGAGACACACAGAGAGAGAGACAGAGACAGAGAGGGAGACACACACACACACACACACACACACACACAAAGAGGGAAAGAGATCTATTTTCAAGAGGAAAGGTGGGGAAAAGGAGAACACCTAAATATTTTCTGAAAGTGACAGAGTTTTTATTTTCTTTTTTTCCTTTTCTGTGCTTTTGCATTACTTTGCCAAATTATAAATCAATTGCAGGAGAAATGAGTGCTCTTGTATTATTTTTCTCTTCAAGAGCAAGATAAGTCCTGGTCTTTCTAATTAATCAATGAAACACCAGAGTGTATGATTATTTCATAAGTATGAATTAAAAAGCTTGCCTTTCATATCACTTTTGGAGATTAGCTTTATAGTTGTGAAGAGCATGGATGACTTCATTAAATTTTTTACTCTCAACACTTATTCATCTTCTAATGGAAATAGCAGTGGCTAATAGTTTTTATTTGATTTTTGAGTTTAAAGTTGAATGTGTTCCTAAATGTATTTAAGAAATAGATATACCTGACAGAATTTATATTAGAATATGCTAAGCTTACTATACTTTATTATTAATTAAGTATCCAATGCATAAAGAACTTTTTCCCCATTTTATTGAAACCCAATTTCAGGAAAGTCATAGTAATCTAGAAATAATATTCACAGGAAGCCAGTATAACAAGGGAGATGCAACACGTGTAACAATATGTAGTCTAACAAATAAACACCAATAACCACTCCCTGTGACAAAAGACATGTGAAATATTCTGCTTTTCTAAAACTGGGACATCGAACCTGAAAGTTGTCAAGGGGAGTTTTCCCCCAGATAATCAAGTAACTTTCTCACCATCTATTTTTTTTCCACTAAAGTAGGTTACTGCAATAATTTAATGTAATTGCCGGAAATATTTTTTAAATATTCACTTCTATGTGTTATCAATGCTTTAAAATGCAAAGAATATACCATAAATTCAAGAAATTCAAATCTTTTTCACTGTAGTGGTAATTAAATCACAGATGAAACATCTGAGAAAACTCACAGGTCAAATTACAAAGTAACCTATATATCTGTACCTTTCTGTCTTAAATATACATACCTGCATCTATATCTGTGTTCCCATTCATAATTCTGTATACTTGTATCTGTAGGTATCTCTGTGTGTATGTATGTTTATGTGTGTGTAGACTCAAAAAATATATGGAAAACACAATTATATCGATGTATACATCAACTGTAGTTCTAAATTGTTAAAATGGTATAACATTCATTCATACACTAAAAAGCTCTTTTGTCAGGTGATTATAGATGTTATATTATGAATAAATAATGACATAGCAATACTATATATTTTTTTAATTTTGGAAAAAATAAACTCATAGTCCATGTGTTATGGCTGATCTGGATAAGTTTTTGAATAGGGGGAATTAGACTTTCACTTTTTAAAACCCTAACCAAAATAATTTTTCTCCACTGAATGTCCGCAACTCTTGAAAACCTCATAAAAATATAATCTCTTTACCCATTCCTACCATGGGAGGTAAAGTATCATGTAAAGTAGGAATTATAATGCTATCTCAAATCATATTGGTAAAAATTAGATTATTATTACTATCAGAAAATAAAATCCTCATTATTTTTCATTTGCTATGTATAATACAAAGAAAGCACAGTTACATGGTGGAATTTTAAAGTTATTTACTTGGTCATTTTCCCTAGCTGAGGATTAGATCAAGGCATTTTATACTTATATTACTGGGTAAATTATTTGCTTAACTGAAAAATTGTTTTATATTAAAAATGTAATACTAAGATTAAATATCATTTCCTTATATCTAATAGGATAAACACAATACTTAATACAACAAGGATAAATATTTGTATTATTACCACTCCTTCTAGATTAATGTTATAACCTATTAGTACATTATAAATCAACTATGTGTGCATGTACTGAGCAGGAATTAGATTAACTATTAAAAGAAAGATAATATTTTTCCTTCTCCCCCAGATCTTGCCAGTTTATCTAGATGATGTGATATTTTATAGGTAGATTTAATTCTGTTATATTTACCATAAAGTTTAGATTTGTATTTCTGACAGTACTTACTCTTCGAAAGATGAAACAATTGATGTACTATTACAATAATATGTATGATTATGTATGCAAATCATATTTGTCCGATTTTTATGCTTAGCTTAGAATTGAGACCTCTGGGGGCGCCTGGGTGGCTCAGTCGGTTAAGCGGCCGACTTCAGCTCAGGTCACGATCTCGCGGTCCGTGAGTTCGAGCCCCGCGTCGGGCTCTGTGCTGACAGCTCAGAGCCTGGAGCCTGTTTCAGATTCTGTGTCTCCCTCTCTCTGCCCCTCCCCCGTTCATGCTCTGTCCCTCTCTGTCTCAAAAATAAATAAACGTTAAAAAAAAAAATTAAAAAAAAAAAGAATTGAGACCTCTGATACAATCATTAACAACGAAGAATGTTATTGTCATACCTGCAATAAATATATTTTTCTTTATGATAAAATTAACTTTGGTCACTTTAAAATAGGTAGTTCTATTAAAATACAGTGAATATCAATAATAAACATCCTTTTTAATATTGCCATGTTATTTTACGCATTAAAATGAAGAGTTTTTATCAGCACTGTATCTATATGTTTATCTCTCTATACCGACATAGATATGAAGATATGTGTGATGTGTCTCAACTTCACTACTTTGGACTTGAAACCCATGTAAAATTTCATTTTCAATGGCTGAATATGGAATGCTACTTAAAATAAGAAATGTCCAACTTTGGAATTTTTTTGTGATTTTAGACAAATAAGACAATTGTTCTAATATTATTTAAAAAATAAGTATATATCAGGAAGCTACTTGATATGATATAATTACTTATACCCAAAGATGAATATTGAAACTGATGGAGACCACATGATAGAAAGGAGACTAGGAAGAGGTGGGGTTTCATGCCATGCTCAGGAGAAGAGTCACACAATTTGAATTTTCTAATGAGGCCATCGCGGATGTCTGACATCTTCCCAGACCTATGCTGTTTTTAGGCTTGCTGCTAAACAAATGAAGCACTGCCTTTGGTATCACTGCAACCCTTTATTTAAACATGAGCATGGAAGGGTGCTGGGTACCTCAGCTGGTTAAACCTGCGACTTCAGCTCAGGTCACGATCTGACACTTCATGGGTTTGAGCCCCACGTTGGGCTCTGTGCTGACAGCTCAGAGCCTGGAGCCTGCTGCGGATTCTGTGTCTCCCTCTCTTTCTGCCCCTTCCCAGCTCATGCTTTCTCTCTCTCTCTCTCTCTCTCTCTCTCTCTCTCTCTCTCTCGAAAATAAATAAACATTTTTTAAAAAATTAAATGAAGTAAATAAAATAAATAAAATAAACATGAGCATGGAGATTCTCCTCCATTATACCCAAGAGTAAATTGTGGTCATGGAAGTCTTATGTTGACATTGAGTAAATATATTCAGGGAGGAACAAAATGTTATTTCAGAATAAAACTGTCATTTGTATATGACTTGCATTCATTTCATTCAATATATTTATAAATTGTACTCTTCTAAAATTATAAGAAAATGTAAGTAAACAGCCCACAGGAAAAGAATATGAGGAAATTCTACCTGGAATGAAAATTTGATCCAGATTATGGGTTTGGACAAACATATCCCTAACTATTTATAAACAATATTTTGTTCTATAAAATATGGATTTGGAAGCAGATTTTAATAAATAAGTAACTTTAAATTATAAAATTCTATATGTATTCAATACAATACAATGGCTTTCTACCAATAAGAGATTTCTTATAAGCTATCAGTGATATATATTTTATTAAAAATTCAGTTTTAGATAAGTTTTCTAGATGTAATGATGTTTTTATTGTTTCTTATTCTTGGAATTTCGCTTCTCTAACCTAGAACTTGTATGGAAACTGCTCTTCAATGATCTCCATTATGAAAAAAATATTTTAAAGCATTAATTAATTAATCAATCTACTACAAGAATATTTTCCACTAATTTAGTATATAGGAAAGTAAGCATATGTTAAGTTTACAGAAGGGGTTTTAGTATTTAGGATGTGATTAAAAAGTTTCAAACAACATATATACTAATAAAATGTATCACCTGATATACTAATAACTATACATATGCATATATGATACACTAATACGTTACTATTTCTAATATGTTTGGTGACACGTTTTATGTTTTCTCTTTAAAATATATTTATAATATGTAGAAAAAGATATTACATCCATCTTTTATCCTTTCTCTTATGCTTTAATTTTAAATCATTTGGTGGCTAACACAGACTTCACTTAAACTGTGCCTTATCCACTGCCTTCTATCAAATTGAGTACAAATTTATAATGATTAATAGAAAGCTGATTGGTCTGTTCCATGCAATGAACTGTGATGATTTCTTTCTCTTGCTGTTTTTCATGAACACGCGCTTTCTTACCTTTATTGCAACTTTAACTTTGCTGCTACTTCCGTTTCCAAGTTTTACTGCTTTGCTTCTATCCCTTTCTCATTATTCCCCACCCCCACCACACCTCCACTTCAAAGACAGACTATTTAACTACCAGGGCCTGTCTTCCTTAACTTGGCTTGCATTGTGGGCAGATGATTCAGCAAACTGTAACACAAAAGTAGCTTTGCCAACATGAGAAATTCCTTAGATGTGGAGCTAATAAATATTGGTCGATATATTCATGGGCGGTTTTAGAAACACTTCTCCATTCCACCTTTCCCCTACTTTCACTTTCTAACTGACTGCCAATGGGTCTTAAAAGGATTAAGTATTACCAAGGTCACAATTCATTAGGAAGAGAAGAGTAGAACAGGAGACTTACTGGTACTGACAAGAGTACCATAAGTCCTGGACCATAAGTCCAGGAATGCAGTCCTGCATAAGGATTTTGGAGAATTGGTAAGAAAAATTGGGGCTCGAAAACCTAAGGTTATCCTTACATTCTGAAGTTTCATAAGGTATGTTGTATGTGGAGACAAATTGGAAAACTGTTTTGATATTGACTGGTTGGCGTCAGGAGACCCAAAATCGATGCATACAAACTTTTCACATTAAGAAGCTGGTCTTTGTCCCATGTCCATGTAGTAGAAATGACATCTGTCTTACAGTTTGCAGGTATAGGCAGAAGCAATGCTTCTCATAACATTAGTACATTAATGTAGTATCCACAATGTGTACAGCCTATTCAGAATCCTGTATGTACCCTTTGTTCTTTTAAATTCACCATCAGGAAAAAGACCTTCAGATTCTTGGCAATAATTAATTTATTCATCCACCGGATGATTATTTCAGTTTCTTATTTGTGAACTTACTCATTATTGAGTGCCTGCTCTCGGTCCCTACGCTCTGTGCTGTGGTAAAACATGTGCTAGGGAGAACTTCTCACGGTTGTTGTTTCCAAACAACTTCAGTTGTTAGAGAGTCTCTTCTTTCCATATGCGACAAAATTTATCTGCTTGTAACTACGCTTTTTATTTCGTCTTAGCCTTGCCCATATAGTTTGGAATCATTACTCCACTGCTATCTGATAGCATTAAATTCATTCAAAGAAAACTGTGTCGATCTTATACTTAGTCATCAATATAAATATCCCTCATTATTTCACTTTTAATATAAGTAACATTTTACAGACTGCCTTACCATTCTAGCTACCCTGTGTGAGGTGAACTTTTGCTTGATGCTGTCTCTAAAGTTGAAATAAAAAAATCCTAATGTGAAATATGGGGCACACAATAACTGGGACTAAAAACTCCCTTTTAAAAGCTACTTTTCAAATTAAGCTAAGACCATGTTTTTATCCCTTCTCACTGCTTCCATATGACATACACAGAAAAAGAATTCTTTATACTTTATAATTATTTCTTATAAGATGTTTCCAAATTCTGACAGATATAACCCTTGTCACATCTTACATTGGTCTCTTCCTGTCTAGTCATCGGGGTGCTTCTCCTGTAAGAATCTTAATATCTCTTTGTTGTATTATTATAATAACCTTTTAATTGCTCACCTCACCTACAATTTCTTTAACAACTGATACATTCCACAAACCATAATTTTGTCAATTAAGAATTTGGTCAAGTAACCCTGTCTCCTGTTACCCTCAGCCCATAATCCCATTACATCTAGAAGTAAATCAATACTCCTCAGCTTTGAATCCAAGTCTTCAGCAGTTGGTTTATTTTATGTTTTAAGTTTTTGAGCTAAATTGGTACTCTTAGAAATATGGCCACAGCCTTAAGGAGCTCAAAGTTTAGGCTTCAAATGATCAAAACTATTCTGAAATCTTTACAGAAATATTGTATTTATGATTTAGTGTGAGTTCCCTGGAAAAAGGCCAAAGCTTTCATGATATTCATGGAATTTTCATATCACCCCAAAATAAAATATGGGCTGCTTAACTTGAATACATAGAATTAAAATATCAATATTTAATAATACTACTTTATTGGAATAAGAGTAAAAATGCAGTATGCTGGCAATGTCAACAGACTTAGTTTCTTCCCAGCTCCATTTACTTGTTCTGTTTTGTTGGTAGGTTATCTTCACTTCTGGGTGCAAATTGTCTCACATATAATATGCAATAAATAAAAAACTTAGAAAGAGTCCTGGGGTCAGGCGTCCAAAGTACATGAGTTGGACAAAGTCTTTAATACTTCGGAGTTCTAGGAGCTTAATGTGTTAAGATATAGCAGTATCTATATTATAATGTATTATGAGGAAACATGATTGTCCTTGGAATAACTTCTGTTATTACTATTATATTATTAAGAATATTATTGCTCAGGCTCATTATATTCAGGTAAAAATTATTGGTACTCCATATAGAAAAGCACAAGGGACCTAGCTTAATTCGATTAATTTCTTTGTTCTTGAAATTAGGTAAGATAAATCTAGAAGCATTACGAATATATATATAGATATATCTATCTATCTATATATATATATATCTATATCATATGGCTCCTTAAGTTGACCCAACATACAATGAAATATTTTGTGTTGTAAATTTATTATATTAAAATTAATTTAGAATATTTGCTATCATAAATAAATAGTATAAGTTTTATTGCTTGAATTGGAATAAGTATATTACACTTGGATCTTGGAGACAAGAATGAGTTATAAAAGCCTTTTAAATATAAGTAACATTGGATAAATTTTCAATGGTAATAAAATTTCATAGTATCTCATATTATCACATATTTTTTTTTTCATCACATATTTTAATGCCAGGTATTTAATTTTCCTTTTCTAGCATTTTATGGTTTCTCCCTTTTATTCATTGATTTATATTAGTGAGTATAAAGTGAATGACATTCTTGACCTTAAAATGAATAGAGCTTATCAAGGTGGTTTATTTGTATAAGAATTTTACTGCAGTTTGGGAAAAAAAAAAAGTTCAAACAAAATTAGTGGTAATGATTGCTTGTGAATAACATTGATTAAAATTACCATGGAAGTGGGGGGGCCTTCATGGCTCAGTTAGTTAAGCATCTGACTGTTGATTTCAGCACAGATCATGATCCCAGAGTTATGGGATCAAGCCCTGCATCAGGCCTCGAGTCAGGCCCCATGTTGGACCCCGTGTCAGGCCCTGCATTGGGCTGTACCTCGCACTCTGTCAGGCTCTGTATTGACAGCAGGAGCCTGCTTG
>NW_026059041.1:0-12338 GCF_023721935.1 Panthera uncia | reverse complement strand
AAGAAAGAAAGAAAGAAAGAAAGAAAGGGAGGGAAGGAAGGAAGAAAGAGGAAGAAAAAAGAAAAGAAATAAAGAAAGAAAGGAGGGAGGGAAGAGAAAGAAAGAAAGAAACAAAGAGACAGAAAAAAAGAAAGAAAGAAAAAGGAAGAAAGAAAGAAAGAAAGAAAGAAAGAAAGAAAGAAAAGGAGGGGGGGAAGGAAGAAAGAAAAGGAAAGAAAGAAAAAGAAGAGAAAAGAAAAGAAAGAAAGGAGGGAGGGAAGAGGAAGGAAGGAAGGAAGGAAGGAAGAAAAAGAAACAAAGAAAGAAACAAAGAAATAAAGAAAAGGAGGAAGGGAAGGAAAAAAGAGAAAGAAAAAGAAAAGAAGAAAAAAGGAAAGAAAGAAAGGAGGGAGGGAAGAGAAAGAAAGAAAGAAAGAAACAAAGAAACAAAGAAAGAAAAGGAGGAAGGGAAGGAACAAAGAGAAAGAAAAAGAAAAGAAGAAAAAAGAAAAGAAAGAACGAAAGAAAGGAGGGAGGGAAGAGAAAGAGAAAGAAAGAGAAAGAAAGAAAGAAAGAGAAAGAAAGAAAGAAAGAAAGAAAGAAAGAAAGAAAGAAAGAAAAGGAAGGAAGGAAGGAAGGAAGGAAGGAAGGAAGGAAGGAAGAGGAAGAGAAAAGAAAGACTTCAGCTCAGGTCACCATCTCATTGTGTGTGAGTTCGAGCCCCGCGTCGGGCTCTGTGCTGACAGCTCAGGGCCTGGAGCCCACTTCTGATTCTGTGTCTCCCTCTCTCCCTGCCCCTCCCCTGCTGGCACTCTGTCTCTCCCTCTCTCAGAAATAAATGAACATTAGAAATGATTTTAAAAATATTAAAAAAAAAAAAAAAAAAAAAGAAGGCCGACTGGGCAGAAAGTGGGCGCCAGGAAGGGAGGGGAGGGGGGCGGAAGGTCGCGGAGGGAAGAATGTCAAGGGGCAGCAGAGGAAGAGTGACTTTTGTCGGAAGCTTGGGGTGCAGGACGTGAAAACGCGGGGTGTGAGGGCGGGGGGCTCTGCGCTGCCTGGGAGCGGTCCGTGGTTGGCCAGGCAGCGTAGACGGGGCGCTCCCTCTGCTCCCCTCCCCAGGCACCGAGCCCACTTGTGACCGAGCGCCCGGGGGCACTCAACGCGTCCTACCTTCCCAAGCAGCCTGGGAAGGAGCCTCTGCGCCCAGGCTCCCTCCGCAGGCAGGGCACCGAGGTTCAGAACGGCTGGGGCCGTGCCCAAAGCCCAACAGCTTTCCAGGGACAGAGCTGGGGCCTGTCCCAAGATGTGCACGTTGTCAGCCCTTTGACGCACGGCCACCCGCGGGCTGTCCGGCCCCTGAAGCAAACCTGAATGAACCAGGGGCAGCCTTACTCTCAGCCAGGTGCCAGAGAGCACAGTTTGGCAGGAGGACTCCACCACCCCCAGCCCCGGGGTCTCGCCGGGCGGCTTCTGAGGTTCTCAGAGCCCCTGGCTTTGCCCCTCTACCACGCATGCGGTCCTGGCTCTTCCCTGCAGGACCCTGCAGGGGTGGGGGGAGGGAGGGGTCTCTGCTGACCCCGCCATTTACGGGAAGCCCTCTCCTCTCCACAGAGCACGGTCAGGGTCAACACCGCGTTTAGTCTTCCCATTTCACAGGCGGGGAAGGGGAGAGGCCAGGAGGCCAGGTGGGGACCCGACTGCCCTGTCAGGTCACCAAGGCGTCAGCAGAGTGTGAGGGTCGGTACCGGAGCCTTGGCTCGCCTCTCGGTAGAGAGGCCGAGACACGGGGCTGAGCACAAGGCGTCCCGCTGGTGCCCCCCAGCATCACCCCACCCGCTGCAGGCTGCTTACTGGACACACTGGAGTCTCAGAGGCGCGTCCCACGCTGTCCCCCCCCCCCGGGGTCCCCAGAGGGACCGAGCCCCAGGCGCCCACAGGGCCCAGCCTGGCAGTGCGCACCGCGGATGCGGCCCTCCTCTCGATTCTCATTCCCGAAAACAAGCGACACAGTTCCGATCCTTGTCTCGGGGTGTTTCTGGGGGAACCAAACCCACATGGGGGAAAGTGGGTAGGGACGGGGGGCTCAGCTGGGTTTCCATGTGGGTCGCTGAGGCAGGGGAGGGCAGGGCAGGGCAGAAAAGGAGTTGGGCTCCCTGCCTGCAGCAGACCGAGGGCCCCGATTCTTCCTCCCTCCATCCACCTGCCGGCCTTTCACGGACAGGCCACAGCTCCGACCCGGCAACGTCGTCGATTCCTCTTCGTTTTCGGCCTCGCGTGTCTCCGTCTGGTGTGTGTCTTCCTAAATGCCCCGAAGGGATGCTGGGGGAGGACGTGGGGAGCTGCTACCCAGACGCTGCTTGAAACCTGTCCCCTCTCCACCCCCGAAAGCTCGGCTCCTAAAAGCCATCGAGGCACGCCAGGAACACGGCTCGTCCCGCACCCCCCGGATGGGAGCCCGCTGCCTCCCCCCTCCCCCCGTGGCTCTGCTCCGCGTGGCGCCCCTCCACCCCTGCACTCTGCAACCCCGGAGAGCCTGGGCCCGCAGAGGAAGGCGGAACCGCATGGCTCTGGAAACTTCTGCAGGCATCTACTGAGCAAACATTCCTTCCCGCCTCCACGGGGGTTCGGTCACGCTTACGCCCGAGGCACAGGATCCGCCCGCGACTGTTACAGGCTGCTTGGCCGCGGGTGGTATCGCTGCATCTTCGACTGCCCGTGCCCCGGAAAATCCCCGAGCCCCACTTCCCACTGGGGGGCTGCCCAGCTCCTCCCCCGGAGACGCTTCCCAGGACGGTGTCTGGAATGCGCCGGGAGGTTTCGCCGGAGGAAGACGCCTGCTTGCACACACGCTGAGTGATTTACGGCACGTCCCGGCCTGTTTGCTTTGGTTCTCCAGAACGGAGATTTGACTGCATTTACGAAAAGAAACTGGCACGCTCTCGCATAAATCTGCCCATCCCATTATCACCATAGCTCACTGATTCTAAGACCTGTGGTTTTTTTTTTTTTTCATGTTCTAACATCTTCGAAATTGGAGTATGGCTTAAAATCAATGACAGTCCTTAGTGGTGAACAAAATGATGAGGCCACGTGGAACACACCTAAGAGAGTTTCTGGGGGGTGAAATACCGGGTCTGAAATTGTTACGAACGGCAAGGCGAAGACCACACCTCCGTTTACCGCTGGCGTCCTGCCTCTCCCCTTCCAGACCTACTCACCCGCAGGCTTTCAATATTATCTCACGGTGACGCGCAGAGTCCTTTAGAGTGGACTCGCCCTGGCGACAAGAAATGGGGCTTCACGGTTAACAAAAGGGAGGGGAGGTGCGCTGGTAAATCATCAAGGCGCCCGCCCTCCCCCAGCCCCCTCCACGTGTCCCCAGGCACGCACCTGCTCACGCATGCGTGCACACAGGCGTCCCGCGTGCTCGACTCCCCAGAGACCTCCCCGTCGCCCCTAGGGAAGGTCACGACTCCTCAGCAAACACGCGGAGCCCATCGCCCTCCCTGGCCCCCCTCTGCATCCTCGCCCACCCAGACCCTTCCCTCTCTGCAGGGGTTTGGCTTGTGGTCGTCGTGCAAACGCCCGGTTCCCTCGGCAAGAACGCTGCTTAACTCTCCCATGTGCCTGCCCCGTGCGTAG
Organism: Panthera uncia; assembly: GCF_023721935.1. Lineage (NCBI taxonomy): Eukaryota > Metazoa > Chordata > Mammalia > Carnivora > Felidae > Panthera > Panthera uncia. The sequence continues at coordinate 8,717 of NW_026059041.1, read as the reverse complement.
CACCGTGTGGGGCACAGGCATGAATGAATGAATGAATGAATGGATGCCAGAGAGGATATCATTACTGCGAACAGGCCTTGGTCCCCGTGCCCCCAGAAAGGCCAGCCGAGCTGGGAGCGTCGGTGCCGAGGGGCCGGGTCTCCAAGCACGCCCTTCAGGCCCCGGCGGGGTACGCGGCTCTAACCCGCAGCACAGTCTTGATGTCCTTTCAGTCCTGAGGTTTCCTCCTACCCGTCCGACGTCTAGAGCCACGCTTCACGAAAGGAAAACGAACTCTCTGCTGTCTTCACCTCCGCGACAGCGGCTTTCAGGGGGACTGCCACATCTCCGAAGCATCTTTTTTTAGTGGAAAGGCACATGGTAATTTTAGGCTAAGCGTTCTGAGCCGTTCTCAGTTCTCTGAGCAGCGAGAATTAGTCCCTGGATGTGACTCTGAAAACATCCGACTTCGCAAGGCTGGCGGGGGGTGGGGGGGCTGCGAGTACAGGGGTAGGACCACCGAGCTCCAGCCGCAGGGAGGGAAGGACGGGACGCCAGGCCCTCACGGTAGTCCTGTGGCCTCACGCGGTGAGGACGGAGGGCCTGGACAGGTAGCTTCTCATCATCCTCCCGCGGGAGTCTGGAGTGAACCCGCTCAGCTCACCTCGAGGTGAACGCACCAGGAGCCGGGGTTATTTCTGGAAGAGGGTGGGTTCGTTGAGCTCCCGCCCACGCCAGTGCTCTCCAGCACCCGTGCAGCCTGCCTCGCCATTTGCAGGTGGAACCCTGAGCACCACAGATGTCCCTGGATGAGACTGAGATTTAAAATCCACATTACAGGGGCTCCTGGGTGGCTCAGTCCGTTGAGCGTCCGACTTCGGCTCCGATCGTGACCTCATTGTTCATGGGTTCCAGTCCTGCATCGGGCTCTGTGCTGACAGCTCAGAGCCTGCTTCGGATTCTGTGTCTCCCTCTCTCTGTTCCCCCCTCCCGCGCGCACTCTGTCTCTGTTTCTCTCTCAAAAATAGATAGACATTAAAAATAATAATAAATAAACAATGAGAGAATAAAGTCACTCTTTCTGGTGCCCCTGGGTGGCTCAGTCGGTTAAGTGTCCGACTTTGGCTCAGGTCACGATCTCACTATTCGTGAGTTTAAGCCCCACATCGGGCTCTGTGCTGACAGCTGGGTGCCCGGAGTCTGCTTCGGATTCTGCGTCTCCCTCTCTCTCTCTGCCCCTTCTTTGCTCACGTGCTCTTTCTCTCTCTCGACAATAAATAAGCTTAAAAAAAACTTTTGTAAATAAAATCCACATTATATTAGTTTCCTGTGGCTGCCATACAAATTACTACAAACCGGGTGGCTTAGAACAACATTGCTTTTCCTCACAGATCTGGAGGCCGGAAGTCTGAAATCAGTATCATGGGGCTGAAATCCAGGTGTGGGCAGGGCTGGGTCCTTCTGGAGGCTCTGAGGGAGGCTCCGTTCCAGGCCCCCGTCCGCTTCTGGGGGCTCCCGGCCACCCTGGTGTTTCTTGGCATCTGGACGCACCCCTCCCGTCTCTGCTCACCCTCACCTGGCCTTCCCCCTCTGCGGGTCGGTGTCCCAGATCTCCCTCCTACCTCACGTGAGAACACCGGCCACGGGATTCGGGGCCCCTCTAAATCCAGGAGGACCTCATCCCGAAACCCTTAACTCAGCACTTCTGCAAAGACCCTCTTTCCAAAGAAGCTCACGTTCGTAGGTACCAGGGGTTAGTGTGGACCCATCTCACCGGAGGGGCCACCCTCCAACCTACAATGCCCAGCAGGCCGGCGTGCCACGGGCCCTTGTCAACACTGGGCAGCTACTCCCCGCCCCCCCCCACACACACCCAAGGGACTCCGGGCCCCTTGCAGAATCCCCGAATCTCCCAGTGCTACCGGCTACTTGTCTGTGTCACCGACTGAGGATCTTCTTCAGAGAACGATGCTGCCAGCACCCTGATATCACCCGGGCTTTGCCCAGCTCCACGGGGCCAGTGGGCTTGGGGCTCTCACCGGGCCTGCCCAGGGCCTAGCAGAGGCCGATGCCGAATCGTCTGCCGGAGCTTCTGGACCTGACCGCCCACCTGGCCACACCCCCACCTCCCCTCCACCCACTCCCAGCCTCCCTGCCAGGCCAGGCCTCCTCGTCCCCCTGGCACTGCACTCGCCCCTCCTGGAGCCCCAGAGTCAGTCCTGCCACCTCTCCTTCCCTCCAGCTCACTGACGCCCCCACCCCCCGGCCCGCATCCTAACTACCCAGGCTACCAGCCTCTTCCGCCTCTCTTCCCCAGCTGGCCTTCATCTCAGCAGTAACCTCCCACCCCCACGCCCCAGGCTGTGGTCTCCTACAGGCCCTTCCTCACGCTGACTGACCCCCCCTCTCTGGGATGCCCACCGGCTTGCTACCTGCTGCACAGGTTTTTTTTTGTTTTTTTTTTTTGGTTTTATGGGGGAGAGAGAGAGACAGGGGGGGAGGGGGGGGGGGGCAGAGAGAGAGGGAGACACAGAATCGGAAACAGGCTCCAGGCTCTGAGCCATCAGCCCAGAGCCTGACGCGGGGCTCGAACTCACGGACCGCGAGATCGTGACCTGGCTGAAGTCGGACGCTTAACCGACTGCGCCACCCAGGCGCCCCTGCACAGGTTTTAACATACAGCCCCAGCATCACCTCCTCCCGGAAGTCCTCCTTGATTCTTCCCCAACACCCAGACTGGGCTGGCCCCTCCTTCATGCTCCCTCAGCTTCCTTCGCTGGCAGCCAGGTCACCAGGCGCGTGCCATCAGGGAGACCCCAAGGACAGCAGGGGGCCTCATGGGCCGCACGGCCTCACGGATGGGCAGCAAGGGGGTGCCTGACACGGGCCCCCAGTGATGCTGTTGCCACTGATGGGAACGCCTGACTCCAATGCCCGACGGCGGTGTGGGAGGGGTGTGACCGACAGGCAAACAGAAGCTGTCTATTGGAACAAGGTAAAGCCTCCTCCCCGAGAAATAATACCGGAAGAATAAGGAAATTTAAAGGGTTCCGGGCAGGGCGGGGAGGGGGAGGGTGCGTCTGGGTGGCTCAGCCCATTGGGCATCCGACTCCTGATTTCAGCTCAGGTCACGATCTCATGGTTCATGAGACCGAGCCCCACGTCACGCTCTGTGCTGGCAGCATGGAGCCTGCTTGGGATCCTCTCTCTCTCTCTCTCTCTCTCTCAAAACAAATAAACATTTTAAAAAAAACAATTAGGAGGGAGGTACTTGTTCAGGCCCTCCTGTCACCCACGGGTTAAGAAACCGCTTGGTGCTTCTCGGGGGCTGCAGGACCCCTGCCCGCGCTCACCAGCTCTCCCTGCATGGACGGGCCTGCCACGCCTCTGCCTCCCAGCTGGCCACAGTGTCTGCAGGAGGGAACGGAGGCTCGGGGCGGGGGTGGGGGGCACGTCACGACCTGGGCTGATGCCCCCACCACAAGCCGTCAAGCTGGGACTCGGGGACGGGCAGCCTGGCTCCAGCGAGACGGTAGGGCACGAGCCGAGGCACAGGCCAGGGCCTCACTGAGACCCCGCGCACAGGGCGGGAGGGGGTGTTCCCAGGGGCCCCGAGGGCCATCAGGGGAGGCCTCCTGGGGGAGGCGGCATCTGAGTGTTAATGGAGTGAATGAGAGAAGGCCCGCAGTCGGGCTGCCGCCGAAGGAGAGAAGACGGAGGGCCTCACGTTCGGGCAGGAATCGTGTTTCCGCGTCATCTCTAGACGCGCCCCAGGGGAGGATGTGCGAGGATACTGAGACAGCTCAGAGCACAGGGCGGCCAGGGTGGGGGACAAAGGGTTCTTGTAAGAAGCACGGGGTAGGAGGAGGGATGCCTCTGTCTCCCGGTTCATTCACAGCTGGTCCCAGAATCCAAGCCAGACCTCGGACAGGAAGGCCCTCAGACGCTTCGGCCGAGGGGCCCAGAGCCCTCCCCGACTCCCACTGAGGAACCGAGAGCCAGGCCCCCCCCCCAGGCCAGGCCCCCAGCTCCTCCTCCGCCCCGGCCCCCCCTGGCTCCGGCAAAGGAGTGACACACAGGCTGGGTCCCCCGCACCAGGCCGTGTGGCAGGGAGTGGGGACCAGGGTAAAGAGGGCTCTGTTTCCACGACAGCAGCCTGGGCCCCCGTCCTGGGCTGAACTGGGGAAGTGCAAAGATAGAGTAGAACCAGCCCCACCCCCGAGGGAGGCAACGAGGCCCCCAGATGAGTGAGTGGCCCCCCAAACAACAAAAGTCCTAATACCCAGACCCTGCAAGGTCGCCTCATTTGCAAAGAGTGCCTGCAGAAATGATTAAGCGTCTCAAGGTGAGGTCACCCTGGATGCCCCGGCTGGACCCCCCCCCAGATCCAGAACAAGTGTCCTCATAAAAGATGCACAGAGGAGAAGACTGAGGAAGGTCACACAGAGTCGAGGCAATGGTTAGGGCAGTGCGGCCACAAGCCCGGAGCGCCTGAGCGCCAGGAGCTGGGGGAGGCAAGGAGGACCCTCCCCTGGAGCGTCAGAGGGAGCACGCACCCCCGCCACCCCTGGTTCCCTCTCCGGGCTCCAGCCTGATAGTGAACGTCCACCGTGCTCGGCCCTGCGTTGGCATTTGTTGCGGGAGCCCCAGGGGCGGGGACAGGGACCCGGGGCAGGGATGCTGCAGAGAGCCACAGCAGGCTGAGCATTTGAGGAAGGGGCGAATCAGGCGGGACCCTGGCGTGGGAGAGCAAGACGGAAGCGGACCCCGGAGCGGCCAGCGCCAGGAGGTCGGGCGCCCCCTGTGGTCCCGGGGCCTCCTGTCCCAGCAGGCAACAGGGCCTGGCAGGTCGCACCCCGGGGGGCGCTGAAGGGAAGAAAGTTGCAGAAAGCGGCCAGCTTCCCGAGGCCAGCTTGCCATGCGGGGAAGGGGTCCTACTGCCCCTGCCCCCAGCCTGCTCCCCACCCCGGATGTCCGCGTGCCGGGAGCCTCCAGCTTCCCTTCCGACACGGGAGGAGATCGACACCCTGGACCAAGCGTGTCACACGAGAACTGTGCCCCCGCGCCCTCTGTAAACACACAGTGTGCCCACTTCCCAGGAAGCCATCTGTGCACGGTGTCAGCACAAGACACAGCCAAGGACCAGAGGTGAAGACAGAGGGGGACAGGGGACAGTCCCAGGGGCTCGTACACCCCCCACCTGCAAACTCTCACACCCACGCCCCTGGACCGGCACATGGCAGGGGCCACTCATCCAAGCCCCTCACTTCCCAGATGGGCAGAAGGGCATCGATCTGGGCACCGGGGAGCCTCAGGGCACGGGCAGCACGGGGAGCCAGAGCGTCCCCCATCTTTCCACCTACTCGCAAAGCAGTGTCGTCTTGAAGGTCATGCCCAGCACCTCCCTTCTGGGCAGAGGGCTCACTGGCCCTCCTCCAGGTCCGACAGCCTCCACCCAGCCCCTTTACCCCGGCCTAACCCCATGACCCAGCTTCCCCAAGGAGCCTACATGCGGCCTGCCACATCCCGGGTCCTCAGGAACGAATGAGCACACAAGTACACGAAGGAAGTGCCTGCCGCCCCCCTGGCATCCCTGGTCAGCAGTGCGAACGAGAAAGGACGAGGCCGGACAGGCTCTGCGAACGTCCTGTATCCACATCCAGGGGCATCTTGACCATGAGGCCCTTCATCCAGCCCTGGAGGGACGGAGGGAGGGAGAGAGTAAGAAAGGAAAGGAGGGAAGGAAGGAAGGAAGGAAGGAAGGAAGGAGGAAAGGAGGGAGGGAGGGAAGGAAAGGAGGGAGGGAGGGAGGGGGGGAAGGAAGGATGGAGGGAGGAAGGAAGAAGTGTCAGCATCTTTCACTCTTGGCAAAGATGAACAGAGGTCTCAAAAGGAAGAGTGCTTCTTGGAGGAGGCGGTCCGGAGCTGCGCCCCGAATGCAGGGCACAGACGGGCTGGGTGCAGAGGGGAAGGTATGGTCTGATCCCACATCTCTCCCGGGGCTCTTCGATACCACCTTCCCGCTGCATTAACACCATTTTTATAAAGCTAATTCCCTCACACACACCTCCACTCCCGGGACACCTATATATCTCGCTCGCATCTATTTTGTATACACATAAAATGTATTTATCAATATTGTTTGTGGGGTTTTTTTTCCTGGAATGGAATGCAAATTGCCTCTCATACATAATGCAAATCCTTCAAGCCACACAAATCAAATGAAAAGGACCTTGGTTGGCTGGTTCATCAATTTCGTTACAATGTCAGGACTGGCGCAGGGCCGCGTCCGCGGGGATGCTGGCTCGGACACGGCCTCTGCTCTGTCTGTCACCACCAGGAAGGCTGCTATAAAGGCAGGTTCAATGGGTGTTTTCTTCCCTTCATGATTTCCCAACCCAGCGTCTCGGGCAGTTTGCTGAGGAGTCTGATTCCTGATCCGCTGTAATTGAATAATCAATTGCTCCTTCCTTAATAGCTGAATTTATTAAATGCAGAATATATACAGCTGATCACTCAAGGAACTAATTTGCAAGTCAGAGCTTTTGAGGGATTGTTTAAAGAGAAGGTCCATATGTTTCATAAATCTGGGATGTGGGGAAAGGAGGGAGAACAGCAAGACAGGGAAATAAATTTTTCTGGCGTGATTTGCATTCAATAAATATAATCTCACGCCTTGGCTGTGGCGGCCGTGGCGGACACGTGGCGCATTTACGGATGAAGCACACGGCCTGCCTGGGCCAGAGCGAGGTGTGGTACATCATGGCCCCCACAGAGCCCCGTCCGAGCTGCCCTGGGACTCAGCTCCTCCCGTCTTAGGAACCTCCAAATTCCACTTGAAGTCGTCTGCGTGGGAAATGCCAGCACCCACGGCCTTCAAGGGCCGGACCAAATGCCCGCCTTGAAAATGTAATGTTAGACAACACAGCAGGTCACATTTGCCAATTATGTGAAATTATAAGGTGACGGAATGTAAGAGAACCCCCAGCTGGTCCCAGCACCTGTCACGGTGCCATGCGGAGGGCCATGGGCAATGAAGGGACGTTAGGCCGCTCTTCTGGAAGTTGCCTTTACCCAAATACGGTGCTGACAGATGTTAATAGGTGCCCCAAGGTAAACACACGAACAAAAGCAGAGTTCCATGACCAAATAAGTTTGGGAACACTCTGTTAATCAGTTTCTTTACTACAGGACTTGTCAGAGCCTTTCAATGCTGCCAGGCAAGCTGAGGCTACGAGACACCCCTCCAGCCTCTCCTCTTCCCTTCCCCAACCCGGAACACTACCTGTTAGGAGACTCCAGACCCACTGCTCCCCGGATCTCGGCTTAGGGAATATGGCTGGAGCTGGAAATCACCAGGGACCCACCTCTTGATGGCCTCTCCTTTCTGCGTGGGCCACAACCAATGCCGGGCGAGCGGTCAGCGCTGGCCGATTCCAAGCACAACGCGAGCTCTCCGAGGAGGAAGGCACCAATGGCAGGGCCAAGCCAGGAGGCCCTCCCGAGCCCTGGGGGCACGTCTGGGCAGCACACGGCTGACGTGAGCTCGGGGTTGGGGGACATCACACGTGAGGCCAGCCTCTCCGGAGGGTGGGAAGTGCCCACGCTCATAAATCCTGGTAAACCCTCGAAAGGGCACAGAAATGAACAGTCAGCCCAGGGCTCCTCGTTGCAAAGGTCGTGCTCTGGATCAAGCAAGGGAGCCCCGTCAGGGCCGGCCTGGCCGGGACACTGCCAACCCCACGGCCTCCTCCGTGGCATTCCTGGTGTGAGGGGTGCCAGACAAGCTCAGGGGCAGTGACCACACTCACAGTGACCCCGCTGTGAGCGGGGCTGGGATGGAGGAGGGAGGCAGAGAGACAGGGGCTGTGGAAGCGCACAGGTGGGGCCTGACCCAGGCATGTAACCCAGGGAGGCTTCCTGGAGGCCATGTCAAGGGCAGAGGTGAGAAGCCCACGGCCCGGTTGAGGAGACGCAAAAGGAATTCTGGGGCAAGGTCTGTTACACCTTGAGCTTTTTGCCAGGTGAGCAGCCTGTCCTAATACACAGGGACTCTGGGGCCTGACACCCGGTGCCCCTATTCCCACTGCACGCCCGGACACGGGAGCCCAGCCAGGCACAGGCTCGCAGATGTCACCTGGTCTAGTGCCCTGCTCTGCTCCAACCTTGCACAGCCCCAGTTCCTGCTCTAGCCACCTGTCCCCTGCACACACCACGGCCAAACCAAGCCACCTGTCACTTCCCCCAACCCCCACCCCACACTTGCTCTGTCATCGCCTCGGCAGGAAGGGCAGTTCCACACACGTCAAGGCTTCAAGGCCCTGCTGAAATGCCACCTCCTCTGCCTGGCCCCACTCTCTCCGCCACCCTGTCTCCTCCCTCTGAGCGGGAGTGACCTCCCCTAAACCCTCCTGATTCTCCCTCTCCGTACCTCTCTTCGGGGTCAGAGTGCTTTTCTATCTGGTTTGGGGTTGCCATATTGGTGCATTGCCTCTAGAACAGCCCATGAGCATTCTGGGTGGTCATCAGCCTAGCACCCAGCCACCCACTTATCCATCCATCCACCCACTCACCGATCCATCCATCCGTCCATCCATCCATCCATCCATCTGTCCACCCACCCTTCTATCCATCCGTCTGTCCACCCATCCATCTACCTCTCTATAGATCTATCCACCTACCCATCCATCCATCTATACATCCATCTACCCACCCACACATCCATCCATCACCCACTC
>NW_026059040.1:0-12347 GCF_023721935.1 Panthera uncia | reverse complement strand
CCTCAGCCGTAGCAATCTCTTACTCGGCACATCCCCAAAGGCAAGGGAATTAAAAGCAAAAGTGAATTACTGGGACCTTATGAAGATAAAAAGCTTCTGCACAGCAAAGGAAACAACCAACAAAACTAAAAGGCAACCAACAGAATGGGAAAAGATATTTGCAAATGGCATATCGGACAAAGGGCTCGTACCAAAATCTATAATGAGATCACCAAACTCCACACCTGACAAACAAATAACCCAGTGAAGAAATGGGCAGAAAACATGAATAGACACTTCTCTAAAGAAGACATCTGGATGGCCAACAGGCACATGAAAAGATGCTCAACGTTGCTCCTCATCAGGGAAATACAAATCAAAACCACACTCAGATATCACCTCACGCCAGTCAGAGTGGCCAAAATGAACAAATCAGGAGACTATAGATGCTGGCGAGGATGTGGAGAAAGGGAACCCTCTTGCACTGTTGGTGGGAATGCAAACTGGTGCAGCCACTCTGGAAAACAGTGTGCAGGTTCCTCAGAAAATTAAAAATAGACCTACCCTATGACCCAGCAGTAGCACTGCTAGGAATTTACCCAAGGGATACAGGAGTACTGATGCATAGGGGCACTTGTACCCCAATGTTTATAGCAGCACTCTCAACAATAGCCAAATTATGGAAAGAGCCTAAATGTCCATCAACTGATGAATGGATAAAGAAATTGTGGTTTATATACACAATGGAGTACTACGTGGCAGTGAGAAAGAATGAAATATGGCCCTTTGTAGCAACATGGATGGAACTGGAGAGTGTGATGCTAAGTGAAATAAGCCATACAGAGAAAGACAGATACCATATGGTTTCACTCTTATGTGGATCCTGAGAAACTTAACAGAAACCCATGGGGGAGGGGAAGGAAAAAAAAAGAGGTTAGAGTGGGAGAGAGCCAAAGCATAAGAGACTGTTAAAAACTGAGAACAAACTGAGGGTTGATGGGGGGTGGGAGGGAGGGTCGGGTCGGTGATGGGTATTGAGGAGGGCACCTTTTGGGATGAGCACTGGGTGTTGTATGGAAACCAATTTGACAATAAACTTCATATATTGAAAAAAAAAGAATCAATCTTAAACAGCCAAGATTTGGGGGAAAAGAAGAGGCAATTAGATGCTACTTGCTGTATTTTATTCCTTGCACATAGCTAGCTTCATGTCTACCGCCCTGTGCTATGGTTCTTAGTTCCCCAACCCTAAATGGTGCTTTTATTTGGTTTTTTGGATGCATAGCTCTACAGTTTTGAAAGCATATACTACCTTTGTAAGTTGGTCATATCATTGCTTCTAGAATCTTCTTGAGTAGAGTTTGCAAAGCTTACACATGATGAGAAACTTCACTACCAGATAGCCTCAACCCACTATCCAAGAACATGATTATGTTCAGTAAATACACACTCATTTTGGCCCAGATTTTAACATTATCTTCCATTAGCTCAATTTAAATAAATTTACATTCAAACCCTAGTAACAATTGCTCTGAGTCCAAAGAAACAAAATAAACTCCCAAGTAGGGACAGATTGATTATATCAGCTTCACATTTTTTTCTAAACCATAAAACCAAGTTTTCTATACTTAAATGTCTCTAGCATCTTCTAATGCAGGAATTATAAAACTTTTTCTGTAAAAGGTCAAAGAACAAATATTTTAGGTTTTGTGGATCATAAGGTTTCTGTCACAACTACTTAGCTCTTCCATTGTAGTACAAAAGAAGCCCTAGGCAACATGTAAATGAATGAGTATAGTTATGTTCTAATAAATCTTTATTTACAGAGAGGCTGCCTTAGACTGAATGTCTTTTGAAACCTATTCCCCCATTGTGATGGTATTTTGAGGTGAGGCCTTTGGGAGGTGATTAATTAGGTCATGAGGGTGGAATCTTCATGAATGGGATTAGTACATTTATAAAAGAAACACCAGAGAGCAACTTTGCCCCTTCCACATGAGAGGACAGTGAGAAAATAGCCATATATGAGCCAAGAAGTGGGCTCTCATCAAACACCAAATCTGCCAGTGCCTTGGTTTTGGATTTCCCAACCTCCAGAATTGTGAGAAATAAATTTGCATTGTTTATAAGTCATTCGGTCTATGAAATTCTGTTATAGCAGCCTGAATGGGCTAAGACAGAAGTAGTATGCCAAGTTTAACTCTTAGGCCATGGTTTGCTAACCTCTAATTATTTTGTCTCTTACTCACATTAATAAATACATTTTACTCATTGTTTGCACATGATCCATACATTTACACACACACAAAACTAAAAAAAATTAAGAGAAAAAATTATCCTTACTATATGCAATGTACCCCAATATTTTATGTTTCCATCCATTTTATTTCTTTCAAATGCTGATTGTAACTTACTAAATTGAGTATATAACCCACTAATGGGTTGTGACCTACAATTTGTAAAACACTGTTCCCATGGATTTCACTGTGTTATTCATTGTCCAAATCACAGATCAGAAGTAACTTTACATTTGTGCAACTAGCATTCAAATACTCATTCTTTCATTAATTAATTCATTCAATGCACATTTATTAAGTAGCCAATATGTGTCACATGAAAAAGCACCATTATTAACTAATAGACTGATTGGTCACTGTAGAAAGATTACCTGCCAGTGGAGGTTCTGAATCCAATTGAGTGAACATTCCAGAGGTACTCTGAATAAGCCACTTTGCATGTTTTGGCTTTGCATCTTTTCCCAACTTAAAGTAGTTTCTCTGCCACTTCCTTTCTGCATGGTTCTCTTAGGATATGTTCTAGAAACATGGTGAATCCCCTTGAAGTTTTCAGAGCTCAGGAACAAAGAATGTGAGACCTAATAATTTTCTGAATGAAGACTATGTTTAGTGTGAGGGACTCTCTTTCTGCCTAACCTCTGAAGTTAATTGATCACTGTATAAAACTGAGAGGAAAAGAAAACCACAATGTGGGAATCCAAGTGTTCTTTATAACACAGCCTAGAGGCTAAGTGAATGCCAGTTAGCAGGGCAACATCCAGAATTCAAGGAAGGAAATTGGTTGCTTGGTTTACATCCCCTCTGAATTATGACCAGAGTTCCTTTTTTATGACAAGGGTTCCAAATGACAGCTCTACATCAAGCTTCTTCCATGTGTAGGAGCCTTTTGGGGCCCAAAAGCTACAGAAAATAATATACTATCCAAGAAGGATGGCTTTCATATCAAGACAAGGTTTGACACCCAGTGTGAGAAAATGGCTGAAAAAAAAATAATCATTTCAAGTTTCAGAGTTAGAATTCGTCAATGTTATTCAACTAGAAGTATGAATTGTACTGTTCCTTGACTGAGGAGTTAAATTATTGAAGGAACAAAGATGACCCTGAAATAGAATTTACGTTTAAACCATTTTAATCAGATATGTTGTGATAGAAGCTACATTTTAGTTCTGGAAATCAGTTCCTGATTAGTTAGGCCAGGTAAAAGGGAAATTATTCTTTACAGCTTAGACAGATACCGTGGGAATTATCAACGGTTCCATGAGCTTTTGACTACAGCTGAGATGTTTGGGCCAGTGAAACAATTTTACAGAGCACAGGGCCATTGTGGTCTGACACATCACTACATTTACTCTGGTTCTTAATTTATTCCTAATATTTAGTTGTATAATTTGACATTGGAAGTACTCAAGGTGGGGAGAAATGGAACGGACATTGCTCACTTTCTACTTCCTTTCTACAAGACCAATGGGTGTCAGTGATCTGAGCAAGTGTACTATTTCACAGATTCAAAGTTTCATTGACTGGGCTGCTCCAAGTTTCATCCTGGGGCACAGAGAATTACTAACCTATTTGGTTCTTACAGTCAGCTACATCTTCCAGACACCCAGCCTTTATAGTATTTTAGATGTTACTTCCATCTCCATCTCCCATCTCCCAACTTTGTGTTTTATTTATTAATTGGTTTAAAACTCAAACAGGGAAGAGGTGTGCTATGGGGTTTACTAGACCCCATAAAGACCCCAAACGCTTTCCTAACTCATTTCTCTGTTTCTCATCATAGTGTCCTCCAAGCCTCCCTCTACACTACTGCAAGAATAATCTTCTTAAAACACATCTGACCTTGTCACTACTTGGTTCAAAATATTAAGATGGCTTTACTATCTTACACTCAAGAAAGCATATTATACAGTAAGTGAATGAGATCATGTTATTATTATAGGAATAAAGTTAAAACAATTTTCATTTTCTTTTAAAAAGTAAATTATTTATAAAATTTAGAAACTTATTAATAACTGTATTAGTTTCCTAGGACTGCTACAACAATGTAACACAGACTGTGTAGCTTGAACAATGGAAATTTATTTTCTCATAGTTATGGATAATAGAGGTTTGAGATCAAGGTGTTGTCAAATCCAAATAAAAGTGAAGACACAGGAAGAACATCAGGTATATGAATGCGATGGTAAGAGGTTGAGACTGGAGATGGTAGTTCTCTCCCTATGTGTTCACAGGGTCTTCCCTCTGTATCTGTCTGTCTTTCTCTTCTTATAAAGACATTGTTCAGATTGGAATAGGGCCTTACCCGAATGAGCTCATTTTACCTTAATTGCTTTAAAGACCCTGTCTCCAACTACAGTCACAATCTGTGGTACTGGGGGTTAGAACTTCAACATATGAATTTTTGAGGGTGGAGGGACATGATTCAGCTCATAACAGTAACTAAAAACTAATTTAGTGTAAGCAGCTAACAAATTGCAGGTCACCAATATGCCTCAAGATAAAGCACAGGTTTTTAATATAATATAAAAGGGCCTCCATAGTCAAGTCTATGTCAGCCATTCCAGCAACATCTTCCACTTCTCCATATATGAAATTTCAAGCTCATCAAACTACTTTTAAATTTTACCTTGCTGTTTCATGCTGCACAGCATTTATGTAGGCTGTTCTATGCCTGAGATGCCCTCCCTCCCTATGTCTAACAAACTCTTATTTATCCTGTAGACCCAACTCAAACTTCATCTCTTCTCTGACCACCCTTTACCTTGTACATATGTTTGACAAAACCTACCACATTATATTATATTTTATATTTTTAGTAGGTCTCTCCTACTATACAGGGTTCTTTGAGGGCACTGAAAATATTTATTTCTGTTTTATGTCCCCAGTGCTCACATGTGCTTGGCACACAGTGGAACTCAACAAACATTTGTTAATGAACACATAAATAATTGGGCTATTAAAGAAAAGGTAGACTTGTTTATGGATCACTCTTAGCCTTATGAAACTGAGTGCTGTAAAGGACAACTAAAATGATTTTTCTATAAAGCTTTTTTGGAAACTTTATCAGAATGCTGAACAAGCCACTGATTTACCTGCATTAGCATTTTGTCAAAGGAGGGTATTTTAGCATTTCTTCCTAAATCACTCTAGGTTTTCTAGAAACCCAGGTAATACAGTTAAAGAAATAGTAGGAAACCAGAAAAACAAATCAACTGGGCAAGTGAAAATAACAATAGTGTTTTTTTTTTCCCCACCACATCTACTTTACCTTGAGATACAGCCAGAGGCTAGATGGTTTTCTTACCATGAGCTATTTCTCTATATTCATTATAGAATTATAAGACAAAGCCTGCCTTTCTCCAGCTTCATCCCTGATAAATGGGTCAGCTCCATTGACTATTGTTAGTGGCAGCCCTTGGTCTTGACAGCCTGACTTAATTAATCTGTTTAATTTATTGACCAAGCAGACAGCAAAAGAACATTCTTCATTAAATGGGTTTTTAATCATCTGGAGTTATAGATCTAAATGCCTTTTTAAAATGTGAAATTTAGTTAGCACATGACATACTGTCTGTCTTAGAAGTTACTTACAAAGAGGAAAATACAAAGATTAAAAATGGCTCTGTGTCTTTAAGTAATGACCAAGAGGTCAGACTGTAATATTGAACTCTAGTCTGTCTACTTCACTGAAACTACAGCACAAAGCAATATCACCTCCAAGTAGTTTTAGGCTGATGCCTGAAGTTACAGTCATTAAACTATGTTACATATGTTGTGTCCAGCAGGCAGGTGATTGGGTATGATTTCCTGAGGTCCATTATGTTCATTAGAGAGAAGGTGGCTACCTTTATACCATTTAAAATAAATTCACATTCTGTCCAGATCCAATAATTTATTTTCCCCTAAATTACAGCTCTGTGGCCAACTCCCTAATTTTAGTCTGTAATAATCACAGCACCTACCATTAATTGAGGTCGAGGGACTGCACTAAGTACTTTAACATGTTTCTCATTTGATCTATATACCAATCCTGTCACCAAAGTCTCATTATATAAACACTTTTTTGCAGCAGAGGAGACTGAGGCCCCAAGACATTATATGTTAAGGTTGGATTTTGAATCCAACTCTGTGTGATTCCAAATGCTCTTAGCTGTGGGCTTTTCATAAATGGCTTTTATGATGTTTAAGTATGTTCCTTCTACCCGACTTTCTCAAGGGTTTTATTAAGAAAGGATGCTGAGTTTTGTCAAAGGCTTTTTCTGCATCGATTAACAAGATCACATGGTTCTTATCTTTTCTTTTATTAATGTGATGTATCACATTGATTGATTTGCAAATGTTGAACCAGCCCTGCAGCCCAGGAATGAATCCCACTTGATTTTGGTGAATAATTCTTTTTATATGCTGCCAAATTCAATTTGCTAGTAACATGTTGAGAATTTTTGCATCCAAGGGATAAAGGAGTGCTGATGCATAGGGGCACTTGTACCCCAATGATTATAGCAGCACTCACAACAATAGCCAAATTATGGAAAGAGCCTAAATGTCCATCAACTGATGAATGAAGAAAGAAATTGTGGTTTATATATACAATGGAATACTACCTGGCAATGAGAAAGAATGAAATATGGCCTTTTGTAGCAATGTGGATGGAACTGGAGAGTGTTGTGCTAAGTGAAATAAGTCATACAGAGAAAGACAGATACCATATGTTTTTACTTTTATGTGGATCCGGAGAAACTTAACAGAAGACCATGGGGGAGGGGAAGGGAAAAAAAGGTAGAAAGGGAGGGAGGCAAACCATAAGAGACTCTTAAAAACTGAGAACAAACTGAGGGTTGATGGGGGGGTGGGAGGGAGGCGAAAGTGGGTGATGAGCATTGAAGAAGGCACCTTTTGGGATGAGCACTGGGTGTTGTATGGAAACAAATTTGACAATAAATTTCACATTAAAAAATAAATAAAATAAAGAAGGAAATTAAAAAAAAAAGCCTATGCTCTTTCTACTATTCCTTGCTACCCCACTTGGCCCTTGCTTTAGCACATAATTTAGCACTTGATTAGAGCTGCCTTTGTGTCACTTTAAGGTTGTTTCATATCTCTTTCACCAAAACTAAAAGCCATTACTTTATCCTCTCCCTTACGCTTGGCCATTGTGCACCCAGAAGATTCACAGGTAAATAAATACACACAAATAGAGGCATCCATTCATATTTCAGTAGAACCTCTAGAAACAATAAACTCTTTAAGGTAGACACAGCATTCAAGGTGGAGGGAAAACATATTAATGATATAGTGTACACCCTAGTAGCCTCATTAGAAATAAATTTAAAATCCATTTGAACAAACCTCAACAGGAGAAGAGCTGAAAACGGTAGGTCAATCAAGCCATTACCTGTATAAATTTAGTACCATATTTTGGTTTCAGAGTCTCAGCAATGTGGGAAAGAGATTAGTCTATGTTCTTCCTTGCAATCCCATTTTTATTTATTTCCAGCCAGCTGTCTATCTAAAGAATGACTCTTCCTATTCAAAGGCTAAATGAAAGGTCATTGACTCTCGAAGACATTTTCAGATCATTTGGGGGAAAACCTGGCTTTTGCTCTTGTCTCTCTATATAATACTACTTGATTCACATTATTCAGATTTGAGCATTTTCTTATAAACTGTCCTTTTGAAATACAATAGTCTTGTTTTTTTTTAGACCAGACACATGTTTTATACTAAACCAAGACCAAACAGATGACTAAATGTGACATGGATGGTGGCTTCATTTTTTAAGCTTGTATTTCTGCCGATCTTTGTATTCTTTGCAAGAGGTAAGGCCTCTAAAAGTCTCAGGTGAATGCATTTCAGTTTTATTCATTTTTAATTACTGGTTGTAATTAGGATATAGGAGTTGTGTTTTATTTTGAAAAAAAAATTGTTCACAAGTTTATGTTTACCTTCAGTTTATGGTTCACTAAGAAAATCAACAATTGGGTCTGAATCTAGAAATTAGTGAATTTCATGCCAAATAAGAGGTCTACAGTTGAGGTCAAGTCCCATTCTGATTACTTAAAATCCTGTAAAGAATGTGTGTAGGCACAGGGGAAGTGCCCTGCAGTTTAGAGCTACCACAGGGACTACCCAAAATGACGAAATGGAAGAATTCTCCTCAAAAGAAACTCCAGGAAGTAGCAACAGCAAACGAATTGATCAAAAACGATTTAAGCCATATAATGGAACAAGAATTTAGAATAAGAGTCATAAAATTCATCGCTAGGCTTGAAAAAAGCAGAGAGTACATCAGAGAATCTATTGCACAGAGATCAAGAGACTAAGAAATAGTCATGAGGAACTAAAAAATGGTATAAATGAGGTGCAAAATAAAATGGAGGTGGCCATAGATGGATTGAAGAGGCAGAGGAGAGAATAGGTGAATTAGAAGATAAAATTATGGAAAAAGAGGAAGCTGAGAAAAAGAGAGATAAAAAAAATCCAGGAGTATGAGGGGAGAATTAGAGAACTAAGCGATGCAATCAAATGGAACAATATCTGTATCATAGGAATTCCAGAGGAGAGGAGAGAGAGAAAAAGGGGCTGAAGGTGTACTTGAAGAAATCATAGCTGAGAACTTCCCAGATCTGGGGAAGGAAACAGGCATTGAAATCCAAGAGGCACAGAGAACGCCCTTCAGATGTAACTTGAATTGATGTTCTGCACAACATATCATAGTGAAACTGGCACAATACAGGATAAAGAGAGAATTCTGAAAGCAGCTATGGATAAATGGGTCCTAACATAAAAAGATATACATATTAGGGTAGTAACACACCTATCTACTGAAACTTGGCAGGCTAGAAAGGAATGGCAGGAAATCTTCAATCTGAGGAACAGAAAAAATATGCAGCTGAGAATCCTTTCTCCAGCAAGTCTGTCATTCAGAATAGAAGGAGAGATAAAGGTTTTTCCAAACAAACAGAAACTGAAGGAATTCATTGCCACTAAACCAGCCCTACAAGAGATCCCAAGAGGGATTCTGTGAGTGAAATGTTGCAAGGACCACAAACTACCAGAGGCATCACCACAAGCATGAAATCTACAGACATCACAATGACTCTAAACCCATATCTTTCTATAATAACACTGAATGTAAATGGACTAAATGCTCAACCAAAAGATATAGAGTATCAGAATGGTTAGAAAACAAGACCCATCTATTTGTTGTCTACAAGAGACTCATTTTAGACCTGAGGACACTTTCAGATTGAAAGTGAGGGGATGGAGAACTATCTGTCATGCTACTGGAAGTCACAAGAAAGCTGGAGTAGCCATACTTATATCAGACAAACTACACTTTAAATTAAAGTCTGTAAAAAGATAGGAAGAAGGGCAGTATGTAATAATTACAGAGTCTACCCATCAGGAAGAGCTAATAATTATAAATGTCTATGCGTCAAATACGGGAGCCCACAAATATATAAAACAATTACTCACAAACATAAAACTTTATTGATAAGAATGTGGTAATTGCAGGGGACGTTAATATTCCACTTACAACAATGCATAGAACACCTAGACAGAGAATAAACAAAGGCCCTGAATGATAAATTGGATCAGATGGACTTGACAGATATATTTAGAACTCTGCATCCCAACACAACAGAATATACTTTTTTCTTGAGTGCACATGGAACATTCTCCAAGATAGACCATATACTGGGTCACAAAACAGCCCTTCATAAGTCTAAAAGAATTGAGATCATACCATGCACACTTTCAGACTACAATGCTATGAAACTTGAAATCAACCACAGGAAAAAGTCTGAAAAACCTCCAAAAGCATGAAGGTTAAGTAACAACCTACTAAAGAATGAATGGCTCAACCAGGCAACTAGAGAAGAAATCAAGAAATATATGGAAACAAGTGAAAATGAAAACCCATGTAGGACTCCATTGTGTATATAAACCACAATTTCTTTATCCATTCATCAGTTGATGGACATTTAGGCTCTTTCCATAATTTGGCTATTGTTGAGAGTGCTGCTATAAACATTGGAGTACAAGTGTCCCTATGCATCAGTACTCCTGTATCCCTTGGGTAAATTCCTAGCAGTGCTACTGCTGGGTCATAGGGTAGGTCTATTTTTAATTTTTTGAGGAACCTCCACACTGTTTTCCAGAGTGGCTGCACCAATTTGCATTCCCACCAACAGTGCAAGAAGGTTCCCATTTCTCCACATCCTCACCAGCATCTAGAGTCTCCTGATTTGTTCATTTGGACACTCTGACTGGCGTGAGGTGATATCTGAGTGTGATTTTGATTTGTATTTCCCTGATGAGGAGCGACGTTGAGCATCTTTTCATGTGCCTGTTGGCTATCTGGATGTCGTCTTTAGAGAAGTGTCTATTCATGTCTTCTGCCCATTTCTTCACTGGATTATTTGTTTGTCAGGTGTGGAGTTTGGTGAGCTCATTATAGATTTTGGTACGAGCCCTTTGTCCGATATGTCATTTGCAAATATCTTTTCCCATTCAGTTGGTTGCCTTTTAGTTTTGTTGGTTGTTTCCTTTGCTGTGCAGAAGCTTTTTATCTTCATAAGGTCCCAGCAATTCATTTTTGCTTTTCATTCCCTTGCCTTTGGGGATGTGCCGAGTAAGAGATTGCTATGGCTGAGGTCAGAGAGGTCTTTTCCTGCTTTCTCCTCTAGGGTTTTGATGGTTTCTTGTCTCACATTCAGGTCCTTTATCCATTTTGAGTTTATTTTTGTGAATGGTGTGAGAAAGTGGTCTAGTTTCAACCTTCTGCATGTTGCTGTCCAGTTCTCCCAGCACCATTTGTTAAAGAGACTGTCTTTTTTCCATTGGATATTCTTTCCTGCTTTGTCAAAGATGAGTTGGCCATACGTTTGTGGGTCTAGTGCTGGGGTTTCTATTCTATTCCATTGGTCTATGTGTCTGTTTTTGTGCCAATACCATGCTGTCTTGATGATGACAGCTTTGCAGTAGAGGCTAAAGTCTGGGATTGTGATGCCTCCTGCTTTGGTATTCTTCTTCTTCAAAATGACTTTGGCTATTCGGGGCCTTTTGTGGTTCCATATGAATTTTAGGATTGCTTGTTCTAGTTTTGAGAAGAATGCTGGTGCAATTTTGACTGGGATTGCATTGAATGTGTAGATAGCTTTGGGTAGTATTGACATTTTGACAATATTTATTCTTCCAATCCATGAGCACGGAATGTTTTTCCATTTCTTTATATCTTCTTCAATTTCTTTCCTAAGCTTTCTATAGCTTTCAGCATACAGATCTTTTACGTCTTTGGTTAGATTTATTCCTAGGTATTTTATGCTTCTTGGTGCTGCAATTGTGAATGGAATCAGTTTCTTTATTTGTCTTTCTGTTGCTTCATTATTAGTGTATAAGAATGCAACTGATTTCTGTACATTGATTTTGTATCCTGCAACTTTGCTGAATGCATGTATCAGTATAACAGACTTTTGGTGGAGTCTATCGGATTTTCCATGTATAATATCATGTCATCTGCAAAAAGTGAAAGCTTAACTTCATCTCTGCCAATTTTGATGCCTTTGATTTCCTTTTGTTGTCTGATTGCTGATGCTAGAACTTCCAGCACTATGTTAAACAACAGCGGTGAGAGTGGACATCCCTGTCGTGTTCCTGACCTCAGGGAAAAAGCTCTCAGTTGTTCCCCATTGAGGATGATGTTAGCTGTGGGCTTTTCAGAAATGGCTTTTATGATTTTTAAGTATGTTCCTTCTATCCCGACTTTCTCGAGGGTTTTTATTAGGAAAGGATGCTGAATTTTGTCAAAGGCCTTTTTTGCATCGATTGACAGGATCTTATGGTTCTTATCTTTTCTTTTATTAATGTGATGTATCACGTTGATTGATTTGTGAATGTTGAACCAGCCCTGAATCCCAGGAATGAATCCCACTTGATCATGGTGAATAATTCTTTTTATATGCTGTTGAATTCGATTTGCTAGCATCTTATTGAGAATTTTTGCATCCATATTCATCCATGATATTGGCCTGTTGTTCTCTTTTTTTACTGGGTCTCTGTCTGGTT
>NW_026059039.1:0-12350 GCF_023721935.1 Panthera uncia | reverse complement strand
AAGAAAGAAAGAAAGAAAGAAAGAAAGGGAGGGAAGGAAGGAAGAAAGAGGAAGAAAAAAGAAAAGAAATAAAGAAAGAAAGGAGGGAGGGAAGAGAAAGAAAGAAAGAAACAAAGAGACAGAAAAAAAGAAAGAAAGAAAAAGGAAGAAAGAAAGAAAGAAAGAAAGAAAGAAAGAAAAGGAGGGGGGGAAGGAAGAAAGAAAAGGAAAGAAAGAAAAAGAAGAGAAAAGAAAAGAAAGAAAGGAGGGAGGGAAGAGGAAGGAAGGAAGGAAGGAAGGAAGGAAGAAAAAGAAACAAAGAAAGAAACAAAGAAATAAAGAAAAGGAGGAAGGGAAGGAAAAAAGAGAAAGAAAAAGAAAAGAAGAAAAAAGGAAAGAAAGAAAGGAGGGAGGGAAGAGAAAGAAAGAAAGAAAGAAACAAAGAAACAAAGAAAGAAAAGGAGGAAGGGAAGGAACAAAGAGAAAGAAAAAGAAAAGAAGAAAAAAGAAAAGAAAGAACGAAAGAAAGGAGGGAGGGAAGAGAAAGAGAAAGAAAGAGAAAGAAAGAAAGAAAGAGAAAGAAAGAAAGAAAGAAAGAAAGAAAGAAAGAAAGAAAGAAAAGGAAGGAAGGAAGGAAGGAAGGAAGGAAGGAAGGAAGGAAGAGGAAGAGAAAAGAAAGACTTCAGCTCAGGTCACCATCTCATTGTGTGTGAGTTCGAGCCCCGCGTCGGGCTCTGTGCTGACAGCTCAGGGCCTGGAGCCCACTTCTGATTCTGTGTCTCCCTCTCTCCCTGCCCCTCCCCTGCTGGCACTCTGTCTCTCCCTCTCTCAGAAATAAATGAACATTAGAAATGATTTTAAAAATATTAAAAAAAAAAAAAAAAAAAAAGAAGGCCGACTGGGCAGAAAGTGGGCGCCAGGAAGGGAGGGGAGGGGGGCGGAAGGTCGCGGAGGGAAGAATGTCAAGGGGCAGCAGAGGAAGAGTGACTTTTGTCGGAAGCTTGGGGCGCAGGACGTGAAAACGCGGGGTGTGAGGGCGGGGGGCTCTGCGCTGCCTGGGAGCGGTCCGTGGTTGGCCAGGCAGCGTAGACGGGGCGCTCCCTCTGCTCCCCTCCCCAGGCACCGAGCCCACTTGTGACCGAGCGCCCGGGGGCACTCAACGCGTCCTACCTTCCCAAGCAGCCTGGGAAGGAGCCTCTGCGCCCAGGCTCCCTCCGCAGGCAGGGCACCGAGGTTCAGAACGGCTGGGGCCGTGCCCAAAGCCCAACAGCTTTCCAGGGACAGAGCTGGGGCCTGTCCCAAGATGTGCACGTTGTCAGCCCTTTGACGCACGGCCACCCGCGGGCTGTCCGGCCCCTGAAGCAAACCTGAATGAACCAGGGGCAGCCTTACTCTCAGCCAGGTGCCAGAGAGCACAGTTTGGCAGGAGGACTCCACCACCCCCAGCCCCGGGGTCTCGCCGGGCGGCTTCTGAGGTTCTCAGAGCCCCTGGCTTTGCCCCTCTACCACGCATGCGGTCCTGGCTCTTCCCTGCAGGACCCTGCAGGGGTGGGGGGAGGGAGGGGTCTCTGCTGACCCCGCCATTTACGGGAAGCCCTCTCCTCTCCACAGAGCACGGTCAGGGTCAACACCGCGTTTAGTCTTCCCATTTCACAGGCGGGGAAGGGGAGAGGCCAGGAGGCCAGGTGGGGACCCGACTGCCCTGTCAGGTCACCAAGGCGTCAGCAGAGTGTGAGGGTCGGTACCGGAGCCTTGGCTCGCCTCTCGGTAGAGAGGCCGAGACACGGGGCTGAGCACAAGGCGTCCCGCTGGTGCCCCCCAGCATCACCCCACCCGCTGCAGGCTGCTTACTGGACACACTGGAGTCTCAGAGGCGCGTCCCACGCTGTCCCCCCCCCCCGGGGTCCCCAGAGGGACCGAGCCCCAGGCGCCCACAGGGCCCAGCCTGGCAGTGCGCACCGCGGATGCGGCCCTCCTCTCGATTCTCATTCCCGAAAACAAGCGACACAGTTCCGATCCTTGTCTCGGGGTGTTTCTGGGGGAACCAAACCCACATGGGGGAAAGTGGGTAGGGACGGGGGGCTCAGCTGGGTTTCCATGTGGGTCGCTGAGGCAGGGGAGGGCAGGGCAGGGCAGAAAAGGAGTTGGGCTCCCTGCCTGCAGCAGACCGAGGGCCCCGATTCTTCCTCCCTCCATCCACCTGCCGGCCTTTCACGGACAGGCCACAGCTCCGACCCGGCAACGTCGTCGATTCCTCTTCGTTTTCGGCCTCGCGTGTCTCCGTCTGGTGTGTGTCTTCCTAAATGCCCCGAAGGGATGCTGGGGGAGGACGTGGGGAGCTGCTACCCAGACGCTGCTTGAAACCTGTCCCCTCTCCACCCCCGAAAGCTTGGCTCCTAAAAGCCATCGAGGCACGCCAGGAACACGGCTCGTCCCGCACCCCCCGGATGGGAGCCCGCTGCCTCCCCCCTCCCCCCGTGGCTCTGCTCCGCGTGGCGCCCCTCCACCCCTGCACTCTGCAACCCCGGAGAGCCTGGGCCCGCAGAGGAAGGCGGAACCGCATGGCTCTGGAAACTTCTGCAGGCATCTACTGAGCAAACATTCCTTCCCGCCTCCACGGGGGTTCGGTCACGCTTACGCCCGAGGCACAGGATCCGCCCGCGACTGTTACAGGCTGCTTGGCCGCGGGTGGTATCGCTGCATCTTCGACTGCCCGTGCCCCGGAAAATCCCCGAGCCCCACTTCCCACTGGGGGGCTGCCCAGCTCCTCCCCCGGAGACGCTTCCCAGGACGGTGTCTGGAATGCGCCGGGAGGTTTCGCCGGAGGAAGACGCCTGCTTGCACACACGCTGAGTGATTTACGGCACGTCCCGGCCTGTTTGCTTTGGTTCTCCAGAACGGAGATTTGACTGCATTTACGAAAAGAAACTGGCACGCTCTCGCATAAATCTGCCCATCCCATTATCACCATAGCTCACTGATTCTAAGACCTGTGGTTTTTTTTTTTTTTCATGTTCTAACATCTTCGAAATTGGAGTATGGCTTAAAATCAATGACAGTCCTTAGTGGTGAACAAAATGATGAGGCCACGTGGAACACACCTAAGAGAGTTTCTGGGGGGTGAAATACCGGGTCTGAAATTGTTACGAACGGCAAGGCGAAGACCACACCTCCGTTTACCGCT
The DNA here is from genome assembly GCF_023721935.1 of Panthera uncia. Lineage (NCBI taxonomy): Eukaryota > Metazoa > Chordata > Mammalia > Carnivora > Felidae > Panthera > Panthera uncia. Next base: position 9,187 of record NW_026059039.1, on the reverse strand, counting down.
GGCGTCCTGCCTCTCCCCTTCCAGACCTACTCACCCGCAGGCTTTCAATATTATCTCACGGTGACGCGCAGAGTCCTTTAGAGTGGACTCGCCCTGGCGACAAGAAATGGGGCTTCACGGTTAACAAAAGGGAGGGGAGGTGCGCTGGTAAATCATCAAGGCGCCCGCCCTCCCCCAGCCCCCTCCACGTGTCCCCAGGCACGCACCTGCTCACGCATGCGTGCACACAGGCGTCCCGCGTGCTCGACTCCCCAGAGACCTCCCCGTCGCCCCTAGGGAAGGTCACGACTCCTCAGCAAACACGCGGAGCCCATCGCCCTCCCTGGCCCCCCTCTGCATCCTCGCCCACCCAGACCCTTCCCTCTCTGCAGGGGTTTGGCTTGTGGTCGTCGTGCAAACGCCCGGTTCCCTCGGCAAGAACGCTGCTTAACTCTCCCATGTGCCTGCCCCGTGCGTAGCACCGTGTGGGGCACAGGCATGAATGAATGAATGAATGAATGGATGCCAGAGAGGATATCATTACTGCGAACAGGCCTTGGTCCCCGTGCCCCCAGAAAGGCCAGCCGAGCTGGGAGCGTCGGTGCCGAGGGGCCGGGTCTCCAAGCACGCCCTTCAGGCCCCGGCGGGGTACGCGGCTCTAACCCGCAGCACAGTCTTGATGTCCTTTCAGTCCTGAGGTTTCCTCCTACCCGTCCGACGTCTAGAGCCACGCTTCACGAAAGGAAAACGAACTCTCTGCTGTCTTCACCTCCGCGACAGCGGCTTTCAGGGGGACTGCCACATCTCCGAAGCATCTTTTTTTAGTGGAAAGGCACATGGTAATTTTAGGCTAAGCGTTCTGAGCCGTTCTCAGTTCTCTGAGCAGCGAGAATTAGTCCCTGGATGTGACTCTGAAAACATCCGACTTCGCAAGGCTGGCGGGGGGTGGGGGGGCTGCGAGTACAGGGGTAGGACCACCGAGCTCCAGCCGCAGGGAGGGAAGGACGGGACGCCAGGCCCTCACGGTAGTCCTGTGGCCTCACGCGGTGAGGACGGAGGGCCTGGACAGGTAGCTTCTCATCATCCTCCCGCGGGAGTCTGGAGTGAACCCGCTCAGCTCACCTCGAGGTGAACGCACCAGGAGCCGGGGTTATTTCTGGAAGAGGGTGGGTTCGTTGAGCTCCCGCCCACGCCAGTGCTCTCCAGCACCCGTGCAGCCTGCCTCGCCATTTGCAGGTGGAACCCTGAGCACCACAGATGTCCCTGGATGAGACTGAGATTTAAAATCCACATTACAGGGGCTCCTGGGTGGCTCAGTCCGTTGAGCGTCCGACTTCGGCTCCGATCGTGACCTCATTGTTCATGGGTTCCAGTCCTGCATCGGGCTCTGTGCTGACAGCTCAGAGCCTGCTTCGGATTCTGTGTCTCCCTCTCTCTGTTCCCCCCTCCCGCGCGCACTCTGTCTCTGTTTCTCTCTCAAAAATAGATAGACATTAAAAATAATAATAAATAAACAATGAGAGAATAAAGTCACTCTTTCTGGTGCCCCTGGGTGGCTCAGTCGGTTAAGTGTCCGACTTTGGCTCAGGTCACGATCTCACTATTCGTGAGTTTAAGCCCCACATCGGGCTCTGTGCTGACAGCTGGGTGCCCGGAGTCTGCTTCGGATTCTGCGTCTCCCTCTCTCTCTCTGCCCCTTCTTTGCTCACGTGCTCTTTCTCTCTCTCGACAATAAATAAGCTTAAAAAAAACTTTTGTAAATAAAATCCACATTATATTAGTTTCCTGTGGCTGCCATACAAATTACTACAAACCGGGTGGCTTAGAACAACATTGCTTTTCCTCACAGATCTGGAGGCCGGAAGTCTGAAATCAGTATCATGGGGCTGAAATCCAGGTGTGGGCAGGGCTGGGTCCTTCTGGAGGCTCTGAGGGAGGCTCCGTTCCAGGCCCCCGTCCGCTTCTGGGGGCTCCCGGCCACCCTGGTGTTTCTTGGCATCTGGACGCACCCCTCCCGTCTCTGCTCACCCTCACCTGGCCTTCCCCCTCTGCGGGTCGGTGTCCCAGATCTCCCTCCTACCTCACGTGAGAACACCGGCCACGGGATTCGGGGCCCCTCTAAATCCAGGAGGACCTCATCCCGAAACCCTTAACTCAGCACTTCTGCAAAGACCCTCTTTCCAAAGAAGCTCACGTTCGTAGGTACCAGGGGTTAGTGTGGACCCATCTCACCGGAGGGGCCACCCTCCAACCTACAATGCCCAGCAGGCCGGCGTGCCACGGGCCCTTGTCAACACTGGGCAGCTACTCCCCGCCCCCCCCCCCACACACCCAAGGGACTCCGGGCCCCTTGCAGAATCCCCGAATCTCCCAGTGCTACCGGCTACTTGTCTGTGTCACCGACTGAGGATCTTCTTCAGAGAACGATGCTGCCAGCACCCTGATATCACCCGGGCTTTGCCCAGCTCCACGGGGCCAGTGGGCTTGGGGCTCTCACCGGGCCTGCCCAGGGCCTAGCAGAGGCCGATGCCGAATCGTCTGCCGGAGCTTCTGGACCTGACCGCCCACCTGGCCACACCCCCACCTCCCCTCCACCCACTCCCAGCCTCCCTGCCAGGCCAGGCCTCCTCGTCCCCCTGGCACTGCACTCGCCCCTCCTGGAGCCCCAGAGTCAGTCCTGCCACCTCTCCTTCCCTCCAGCTCACTGACGCCCCCACCCCCCGGCCCGCATCCTAACTACCCAGGCTACCAGCCTCTTCCGCCTCTCTTCCCCAGCTGGCCTTCATCTCAGCAGTGACCTCCCACCCCCACGCCCCAGGCTGTGGTCTCCTACAGGCCCTTCCTCACGCTGACTGACCCCCCCTCTCTGGGATGCCCACCGGCTTGCTACCTGCTGCACAGGTTTTTTTTTGTTTTTTTTTTTTGGTTTTATGGGGGAGAGAGAGAGACAGGGGGGGAGGGGGGGGGGGGCAGAGAGAGAGGGAGACACAGAATCGGAAACAGGCTCCAGGCTCTGAGCCATCAGCCCAGAGCCTGACGCGGGGCTCGAACTCACGGACCGCGAGATCGTGACCTGGCTGAAGTCGGACGCTTAACCGACTGCGCCACCCAGGCGCCCCTGCACAGGTTTTAACATACAGCCCCAGCATCACCTCCTCCCGGAAGTCCTCCTTGATTCTTCCCCAACACCCAGACTGGGCTGGCCCCTCCTTCATGCTCCCTCAGCTTCCTTCGCTGGCAGCCAGGTCACCAGGCGCGTGCCATCAGGGAGACCCCAAGGACAGCAGGGGGCCTCATGGGCCGCACGGCCTCACGGATGGGCAGCAAGGGGGTGCCTGACACGGGCCCCCAGTGATGCTGTTGCCACTGATGGGAACGCCTGACTCCAATGCCCGACGGCGGTGTGGGAGGGGTGTGACCGACAGGCAAACAGAAGCTGTCTATTGGAACAAGGTAAAGCCTCCTCCCCGAGAAATAATACCGGAAGAATAAGGAAATTTAAAGGGTTCCGGGCAGGGCGGGGAGGGGGAGGGTGCGTCTGGGTGGCTCAGCCCATTGGGCATCCGACTCCTGATTTCAGCTCAGGTCACGATCTCATGGTTCATGAGACCGAGCCCCACGTCACGCTCTGTGCTGGCAGCATGGAGCCTGCTTGGGATCCTCTCTCTCTCTCTCTCTCTCTCTCAAAACAAATAAACATTTAAAAAAAAACAATTAGGAGGGAGGTACTTGTTCAGGCCCTCCTGTCACCCACGGGTTAAGAAACCGCTTGGTGCTTCTCGGGGGCTGCAGGACCCCTGCCCGCGCTCACCAGCTCTCCCTGCATGGACGGGCCTGCCACGCCTCTGCCTCCCAGCTGGCCACAGTGTCTGCAGGAGGGAACGGAGGCTCGGGGCGGGGGTGGGGGGCACGTCACGACCTGGGCTGATGCCCCCACCACAAGCCGTCAAGCTGGGACTCGGGGACGGGCAGCCTGGCTCCAGCGAGACGGTAGGGCACGAGCCGAGGCACAGGCCAGGGCCTCACTGAGACCCCGCGCACAGGGCGGGAGGGGGTGTTCCCAGGGGCCCCGAGGGCCATCAGGGGAGGCCTCCTGGGGGAGGCGGCATCTGAGTGTTAATGGAGTGAATGAGAGAAGGCCCGCAGTCGGGCTGCCGCCGAAGGAGAGAAGACGGAGGGCCTCACGTTCGGGCAGGAATCGTGTTTCCGCGTCATCTCTAGACGCGCCCCAGGGGAGGATGTGCGAGGATACTGAGACAGCTCAGAGCACAGGGCGGCCAGGGTGGGGGACAAAGGGTTCTTGTAAGAAGCACGGGGTAGGAGGAGGGATGCCTCTGTCTCCCGGTTCATTCACAGCTGGTCCCAGAATCCAAGCCAGACCTCGGACAGGAAGGCCCTCAGACGCTTCGGCCGAGGGGCCCAGAGCCCTCCCCGACTCCCACTGAGGAACCGAGAGCCAGGCCCCCCCCCCAGGCCAGGCCCCCAGCTCCTCCTCCGCCCCGGCCCCCCCTGGCTCCGGCAAAGGAGTGACACACAGGCTGGGTCCCCCGCACCAGGCCGTGTGGCAGGGAGTGGGGACCAGGGTAAAGAGGGCTCTGTTTCCACGACAGCAGCCTGGGCCCCCGTCCTGGGCTGAACTGGGGAAGTGCAAAGATAGAGTAGAACCAGCCCCACCCCCGGGGGAGGCAACGAGGCCCCCAGATGAGTGAGTGGCCCCCCAAACAACAAAAGTCCTAATACCCAGACCCTGCAAGGTCGCCTCATTTGCAAAGAGTGCCTGCAGAAATGATTAAGCGTCTCAAGGTGAGGTCACCCTGGATGCCCCGGCTGGACCCCCCCCCAGATCCAGAACAAGTGTCCTCATAAAAGATGCACAGAGGAGAAGACTGAGGAAGGTCACACAGAGTCGAGGCAATGGTTAGGGCAGTGCGGCCACAAGCCCGGAGCGCCTGAGCGCCAGGAGCTGGGGGAGGCAAGGAGGACCCTCCCCTGGAGCGTCAGAGGGAGCACGCACCCCCGCCACCCCTGGTTCCCTCTCCGGGCTCCAGCCTGATAGTGAACGTCCACCGTGCTCGGCCCTGCGTTGGCATTTGTTGCGGGAGCCCCAGGGGCGGGGACAGGGACCCGGGGCAGGGATGCTGCAGAGAGCCACAGCAGGCTGAGCATTTGAGGAAGGGGCGAATCAGGCGGGACCCTGGCGTGGGAGAGCAAGACGGAAGCGGACCCCGGAGCGGCCAGCGCCAGGAGGTCGGGCGCCCCCTGTGGTCCCGGGGCCTCCTGTCCCAGCAGGCAACAGGGCCTGGCAGGTCGCACCCCGGGGGGCGCTGAAGGGAAGAAAGTTGCAGAAAGCGGCCAGCTTCCCGAGGCCAGCTTGCCATGCGGGGAAGGGGTCCTACTGCCCCTGCCCCCAGCCTGCTCCCCACCCCGGATGTCCGCGTGCCGGGAGCCTCCAGCTTCCCTTCCGACACGGGAGGAGATCGACACCCTGGACCAAGCGTGTCACACGAGAACTGTGCCCCCGCGCCCTCTGTAAACACACAGTGTGCCCACTTCCCAGGAAGCCATCTGTGCACGGTGTCAGCACAAGACACAGCCAAGGACCAGAGGTGAAGACAGAGGGGGACAGGGGACAGTCCCAGGGGCTCGTACACCCCCCACCTGCAAACTCTCACACCCACGCCCCTGGACCGGCACATGGCAGGGGCCACTCATCCAAGCCCCTCACTTCCCAGATGGGCAGAAGGGCATCGATCTGGGCACCGGGGAGCCTCAGGGCACGGGCAGCACGGGGAGCCAGAGCGTCCCCCATCTTTCCACCTACTCGCAAAGCAGTGTCGTCTTGAAGGTCATGCCCAGCACCTCCCTTCTGGGCAGAGGGCTCACTGGCCCTCCTCCAGGTCCGACAGCCTCCACCCAGCCCCTTTACCCCGGCCTAACCCCATGACCCAGCTTCCCCAAGGAGCCTACATGCGGCCTGCCACATCCCGGGTCCTCAGGAACGAATGAGCACACAAGTACACGAAGGAAGTGCCTGCCGCCCCCCTGGCATCCCTGGTCAGCAGTGCGAACGAGAAAGGACGAGGCCGGACAGGCTCTGCGAACGTCCTGTATCCACATCCAGGGGCATCTTGACCATGAGGCCCTTCATCCAGCCCTGGAGGGACGGAGGGAGGGAGAGAGTAAGAAAGGAAAGGAGGGAAGGAAGGAAGGAAGGAAGGAAGGAAGGAAGGAAGGAAGGAGGAAAGGAGGGAGGGAGGGAAGGAAAGGAGGGAGGGAGGGAGGGGGGGAAGGAAGGATGGAGGGAGGAAGGAAGAAGTGTCAGCATCTTTCACTCTTGGCAAAGATGAACAGAGGTCTCAAAAGGAAGAGTGCTTCTTGGAGGAGGCGGTCCGGAGCTGCGCCCCGAATGCAGGGCACAGACGGGCTGGGTGCAGAGGGGAAGGTATGGTCTGATCCCACATCTCTCCCGGGGCTCTTCGATACCACCTTCCCGCTGCATTAACACCATTTTTATAAAGCTAATTCCCTCACACACACCTCCACTCCCGGGACACCTATATATCTCGCTCGCATCTATTTTGTATACACATAAAATGTATTTATCAATATTGTTTGTGGGGTTTTTTTTCCTGGAATGGAATGCAAATTGCCTCTCATACATAATGCAAATCCTTCAAGCCACACAAATCAAATGAAAAGGACCTTGGTTGGCTGGTTCATCAATTTCGTTACAATGTCAGGACTGGCGCAGGGCCGCGTCCGCGGGGATGCTGGCTCGGACACGGCCTCTGCTCTGTCTGTCACCACCAGGAAGGCTGCTATAAAGGCAGGTTCAATGGGTGTTTTCTTCCCTTCATGATTTCCCAACCCAGCGTCTCGGGCAGTTTGCTGAGGAGTCTGATTCCTGATCCGCTGTAATTGAATAATCAATTGCTCCTTCCTTAATAGCTGAATTTATTAAATGCAGAATATATACAGCTGATCACTCAAGGAACTAATTTGCAAGTCAGAGCTTTTGAGGGATTGTTTAAAGAGAAGGTCCATATGTTTCATAAATCTGGGATGTGGGGAAAGGAGGGAGAACAGCAAGACAGGGAAATAAATTTTTCTGGCGTGATTTGCATTCAATAAATATAATCTCACGCCTTGGCTGTGGCGGCCGTGGCGGACACGTGGCGCATTTACGGATGAAGCACACGGCCTGCCTGGGCCAGAGCGAGGTGTGGTACATCATGGCCCCCACAGAGCCCCGTCCGAGCTGCCCTGGGACTCAGCTCCTCCCGTCTTAGGAACCTCCAAATTCCACTTGAAGTCGTCTGCGTGGGAAATGCCAGCACCCACGGCCTTCAAGGGCCGGACCAAATGCCCGCCTTGAAAATGTAATGTTAGACAACACAGCAGGTCACATTTGCCAATTATGTGAAATTATAAGGTGACGGAATGTAAGAGAACCCCCAGCTGGTCCCAGCACCTGTCACGGTGCCATGCGGAGGGCCATGGGCAATGAAGGGACGTTAGGCCGCTCTTCTGGAAGTTGCCTTTACCCAAATACGGTGCTGACAGATGTTAATAGGTGCCCCAAGGTAAACACACGAACAAAAGCAGAGTTCCATGACCAAATAAGTTTGGGAACACTCTGTTAATCAGTTTCTTTACTACAGGACTTGTCAGAGCCTTTCAATGCTGCCAGGCAAGCTGAGGCTACGAGACACCCCTCCAGCCTCTCCTCTTCCCTTCCCCAACCCGGAACACTACCTGTTAGGAGACTCCAGACCCACTGCTCCCCGGATCTCGGCTTAGGGAATATGGCTGGAGCTGGAAATCACCAGGGACCCACCTCTTGATGGCCTCTCCTTTCTGCGTGGGCCACAACCAATGCCGGGCGAGCGGTCAGCGCTGGCCGATTCCAAGCACAACGCGAGCTCTCCGAGGAGGAAGGCACCAATGGCAGGGCCAAGCCAGGAGGCCCTCCCGAGCCCTGGGGGCACGTCTGGGCAGCACACGGCTGACGTGAGCTCGGGGTTGGGGGACATCACACGTGAGGCCAGCCTCTCCGGAGGGTGGGAAGTGCCCACGCTCATAAATCCTGGTAAACCCTCGAAAGGGCACAGAAATGAACAGTCAGCCCAGGGCTCCTCGTTGCGAAGGTCGTGCTCTGGATCAAGCAAGGGAGCCCCGTCAGGGCCGGCCTGGCCGGGACACTGCCAACCCCACGGCCTCCTCCGTGGCATTCCTGGTGTGAGGGGTGCCAGACAAGCTCAGGGGCAGTGACCACACTCACAGTGACCCCGCTGTGAGCGGGGCTGGGATGGAGGAGGGAGGCAGAGAGACAGGGGCTGTGGAAGCGCACAGGTGGGGCCTGACCCAGGCATGTAACCCAGGGAGGCTTCCTGGAGGCCATGTCAAGGGCAGAGGTGAGAAGCCCACGGCCCGGTTGAGGAGACGCAAAAGGAATTCTGGGGCAAGGTCTGTTACACCTTGAGCTTTTTGCCAGGTGAGCAGCCTGTCCTAATACACAGGGACTCTGGGGCCTGACACCCGGTGCCCCTATTCCCACTGCACGCCCGGACACGGGAGCCCAGCCAGGCACAGGCTCGCAGATGTCACCTGGTCTAGTGCCCTGCTCTGCTCCAACCTTGCACAGCCCCAGTTCCTGCTCTAGCCACCTGTCCCCTGCACACACCACGGCCAAACCAAGCCACCTGTCACTTCCCCCAACCCCCACCCCACACTTGCTCTGTCATCGCCTCGGCAGGAAGGGCAGTTCCACACACGTCAAGGCTTCAAGGCCCTGCTGAAATGCCACCTCCTCTGCCTGGCCCCACTCTCTCCGCCACCCTGTCTCCTCCCTCTGAGCGGGAGTGACCTCCCCTAAACCCTCCTGATTCTCCCTCTCCGTACCTCTCTTCGGGGTCAGAGTGCTTTTCTATCTGGTTTGGGGTTGCCATATTGGTGCATTGCCTCTAGAACAGCCCATGAGCATTCTGGGTGGTCATCAGCCTAGCACCCAGCCACCCACTTATCCATCCATCCACCCACTCACCGATCCATCCATCCGTCCATCCATCCATCCATCCATCTGTCCACCCACCCTTCTATCCATCCGTCTGTCCACCCATCCATCTACCTCTCTATAGATCTATCCACCTACCCATCCATCCATCTATACATCCATCTACCCACCCACACATCCATCCATCACCCACTC
>NW_026059038.1:0-12359 GCF_023721935.1 Panthera uncia | reverse complement strand
GAGAGAGAGAGAGAGAGAGAGAGAGAGAGAGAGAGAGAGAGAGAGAGAACCAGCAGTGGAGGGCAGAAAGAGAGGGAGACAGAGGATCCAAAACAAGATCCAAAGTAGCCACTGTGCTGACAACAGAGAGCCCCATTCAGGGCTCAAACTCACAAATCAGGAGATCATGACCTGAGCCAAAGTTGGACACTTAACCAACTGAGCCACCCAGGTGCCCCTCCACTCATTTTCAATGTCTTTCAAATAACTAAAATTTACTGGACAGAATTCAGAGCTTACAGAACCAATATTATTAGGGTGGCAAATGGCTATTTTAGGGACAATCATTATCTGAAGACTCCCCCTCCTATAATTTTAGCACATAGAGGAAATAAACAGAAAATATTTTTTAAAACAACCTGCAAAGCTCTGGTTGCCCCAGTTCAAAAGAGTTTAAGAGACATTTAAAAATCTTAACTATGCCTAATAATGTGGCAAATGATTTTTAGTCCTTAAATGATTATTTCAAAATATTCCAGACTCATCCACACATAAAAAAACAAAAACAAAAACAACAGTAACTACAGACAGGGGTCCTTCCCCGCTCCCCTCATGATTTATCTGCACCATTCTATTCCTGTACTGCCTCCTCCTGGTTGCTCTATATCAACACCCACTTCATGCAGCCTTGAACTAGGTCTTTTCTCTTTTTTTCTTTTTTTAAATCCATGATACCCAGATCTAGGATCTGCATAGATGCAAACAGCCTCCTTCCACCAAGACCCCATCCTACCCCTCTAAGAGACTGCTCCCGGGCTCCCCAAACCGTTCTTCTTCAATCTGCCTTTTCTCCTTTGATACTCCCTCATCCAACCCCCTTGGCCCCATTTCTGTGCTCCATGTGACTCTGAGACATCACTGGATCAAAAGACACATGTTGCTTCCTTTCTACAACCTCCCTTATCTACAGAGTTACCCATGTTACTACTCACAACTTTTATGTGATCTAAGGGACAGCCATTTCCCCAAGGGAGCACACCTCCAATGGATATCATTCAGGGGGAATACACTCAATTGATCAGCATAAATCAACCTAATAGACCTTCAGGAACACATCTATGTACACATAGAACACCTACATTTCATATCATATGATTTAAATGTAGTAAGAGCAGAAAAAATTTTAATCTTGAAAATAAGACTTAAAAAGTAAACTGTCCTTTACTAAAAAGCAGTTTAATAACATGTGAGCTCTCCTTTAAAATACATTTTTAGATTAAAGTGATACATATGAAAAATAATAACAGAGAATTCTATTTTGAACACAAACTTATAAAAGAAATTTAGAAAAACTAGAGGGTATTATGCTAAGCGAAATTAATCAGAGGAAGACAGATATCATAAGACTTCACTCATATGAGGACTTTAGGATAAAACAGATGCACATAAGGGAAGGAAAAGTAATATAAAAAGGGGGGGGGGGACAAAACATAAGAGACTCTTAAATATAGAGAACAGAGGGTTGCCGGAGGGGTTGTGGGAGAGTGACTGGCTAAATGGGTAAGGGGCTTAAGGAATCTACTCCTGAAATCATTGTTGCGCCATGCGCTAACTTCGATGTAAATTATAAAAAATGAATAAATTATGGGGCACCCGGGTGGCTCAGTCGGTTGAGGGGCCGACTTCGGCACAGGTCATGATCTCACGGTCCATGGGCTCGAGCCCCGCATCGGGCTCTGTGCTGACAGCTCGGAGCCTGGAGCCTGTTTCAGATTCTGTGTCTCCCTCTCTCTGACCCTCCCCCGTTCATGCTCTGTCTCAAAAATAAATAAACGTTAAAAAAAAATTTTTTTTTTAAATAAAAAAAATTTTTTTTTAATGAATAAATTATAGAAAAAAAAAGAAATTTAGGGAACGGGTGCCTGGGTGGCTCAGTTGGTTAAGCATCAGACTTTGGGCTCAGGTCATGACCTCACCATCTGTAGCCTGCTTCAGATTCTGTCTCCCTCTCTCTCTCTGCTCCTCCCCTGCCTGTGCTCTCTCTCTCTCTCTCCCAAAAATAAATAAACATTAAAAAAAGAAAGAAAGAAATTTAGGGAAACAAGAACTATTCAAAAAGGCTGAATCAACCATGAACTGGAGTAGTCAGTAACTGCTCAGACATCTTAAAAGATACAACCTTGTTTTGGAAGCCTGAGGCAAGAGGACTGTGCTTTCAGGATAACCTACATCTGGTAGCAGAATTAACCCACACTGGCCTAACAGCTGGGGGACGGGGGGAGGGGGGGGGGCAGCGTGGGGAGGGAGTGAATAGAGCAAAAGAGAAACAGAAATTTCTGCTACATTCAAATACATGTTCGTTTTTTTACCATTTCAACCCATTCTCAAACAAAACTTGATCAGCCCCAGGTCCAGCATTTAACAAGAGTGCTGAATGAATACCTGAAAAACTTCACTGAATAAAAAGTCAATCTGGCCACATAGCCACCACAAACAGCAGTACTAAGAGGTCATGGACATACCACAAACAACCTGATAGAAAATACTACAAAAAAAATGTATCACTCAGATCCAGAGTCTGTTCTCTCAGTGTCAGGATGCTGACCATACATATTATTTTCTTAACCATCCTCCCGCCTTTGTACTAGCAAAAACAGCCTCTCTGGGTCATGTTCCCAGTCTTGACTCCTCACGGGTTATAAACTTGGCAAAGGCATCCCAACTCGGTGCTCTAAATCCCAGGGCCCCAGTTTCAACTAGCAACTTTGATGCTACAGACCACCTTCAATCACCTTGCATCCACAAAGCATTTTTTTTTTAAGTAGGCTCCATGCCCAATGTGGGGCCTGAACTCATGACTGAGTTGAAGAGTCACATGCTCTACTGACTGAGCCAGCCAGGTGCCCCTCACAAAGCATATTTTTAAGAAATGTTTAGTAATGTTCACTTCATTTCTAGGCTATTTACAAATAAGTAAAAGGCATATTAAAGCTTATTTTTCATCTCTTAGGAACTCCTGGACAAGACCCTGCACACTTACCAGCAGAGGGACAGATGACCCATAATTATTTTACTGTTTTTTTAGAACCATAACTGTTTTAGAAAACAATTACTAGAATTTAGGAGGCAAAGAATCAAATTCCTCTTTTTAACCCAGATTTGTCTCCATTTATAATTTCTTCCTAATTCCTGACATAGTGGTTAACTTGAAGAGAGAGGATTCCTAGGCAATAAATACATACTCAGAATATACTATCAGACTCTAATATTACAAACTCCCCCCTACTTCATGAGTAAAAATAATTACAACTCAAATGCCTTACCATCCTTGTTAACAGCAGTGACTTTGGCTGGGTAAAAACGACAATCAGACCAGCAAGCAAGGACCTGCTCGTTTATTTGAAATTCCTAAAAAACATTAAAAAAGACAAAAAAACAAAAAACAAAAAAAACCTGTTACCAATCCAATTTCATAGGACACACACAGTACCAGATTTCATAAGAGAAGCTGGATTGACAATAGTGGGAAGGGGAGATGGCTACTGAGACAGAGGCACTGGGAGTCACAACAAAAGGGTTAGACACAAGACTTTTCCTATCCTAGGAGGTCTGGGCAAGCATAGCACAGCACTGATGATAGTCCCTGCTCTGTCCCTGAGCCCAGGACCACTAAAAACACACCCAGTATACAAGTTAGAAGGAGGGAAGCCACCTCATCTTTAGGGGAGCAGCATTCATGCCAACCACACTTTTAAAGGATCTTTTGCCAAAGGAAGCACCCATTCAACTTTAATATTTCATACTGTTTTTCCAGCAAACAGTTTGCATTAATACAGTTTATAGAATGAATATTGAGCAATCAAACTGAACAACATAAAACAATAAATGGCAGGGGCAGGGAGGAGGGGAGAGGAGTGGTAGAACAACACACACAGAAAACAAGAGTTCAAGTTTCCTGGCCAGGGCTAAAATGAAAAACAGAATCCAGGGCTGAGGCAGATCCAAAGGCAGCATGAGTTCTACAGATGTCTCAATGCTTGTTTAAAAAACTCAAAACTTAGGGCGCCTGGCTGGCTTAGTCGGTGGAACATGTGACTCCTGATCTCAGGGTTGTGAGTTCAATCCCCATATTGGGTAGAGGGATTACTTAAAAAACTAAAATAAAATCTTTAAAAAATTCTTATAAATATTTAAAAAATTAAAACCTCAAAACGAATACTTCATCCTTCATTCTGAAATCAGTAAAAGCTCCAGGTATAGTGATAATAGGAAAAAGGAATATAGTCCAATTCCAAGTGTTTAAGACCTTTAAAAGACCTTGAAATGAGGCTCCACAGGGAATGATTGCTTAATAAATGGTCATACAACAAACCAGTTTAATAAATGATCTAAAATGGGGGGCGCCTGGGTGGCTCAGTTGGCTAAGCGTCTGACTCTTGATTTCAGCTCAGGTTATGATCTCCATTTCATGAGACTGAGCCCCCCATTGGGCTCCGCACTGATAGCACGGAGCCGCTTGGGATTCTCTCTCTCCTTTCCTCTCTGCCTCTCTCCTGCTCACACCTCTCTTAGAAATAAACAAACGTTTAAAAAAAGATATTTATGGGGCACCTAGGTGGCTCAGTCGGTTAAGCGTCCAACTTCAACTGAGGTCATAATCTCACAGTTCGTGGGTTGGAGCCCTGTGTCGAGCTCTGTGCTAACAGCTCAGAACCTGGAGCCTGCTTCAGATTCTGTGTCTCCCTCTCTCTCTGCCCCTCCCCCACTTGCACATGTGTGTGTGGGGGGGTGCACACGCTCTCTCTCTCTCTCTCTCTCAAAAATGAATAAACATTAAAATATAATAATAATTTTAAAAAATAAATAAAAAATAAAAGATATTTATAAGGGCATCTGGGTGACTCAGTCAGTTAAGCATCCAACTTTAGCTCAGGTCATGATCTCACAGTCCGTGAGGTCAAGCCACGCGTTGGGCTCTGTGCTGACAGCTCAGAGCCTGGAGCCTGCTTTGGATTCTGTGTCTCCCTCCCTCTCTCTCTCTCTCTCTCTCTCTCAAAAATAAATAAACATTAAAAAAAAATTTAGAGATATTTATAAATAAATAAATAATCAATCTAAAGGGATACAGTGGTATAAAAGAAAGAGATAAGGTCCCCATGCATCCTCAATGTTTCTCTCAATGACCTGTCACATCAATCACATCATGGAGACAATTGACAACTAGGATTCTTCAAGAACCCCAGGTGCCATGGGGATCTCAGAGTTGTAACTACAGACCTAAATAAGGATTGGTCCCCAGCTGCTACTGACTTTCACACTGAACATCAAAGGCTGGAACATAAAATACCCAATGGCTGACCCAGCTCATTACAGATCTGATACTCACAGAAGATCCTTCCTCTTCATGTAAGCCCTCTTTCCTCAGCTGTATTTTCTCTAAAGGGCGTAAATAAGGACTGTCCCAGCAGAACCACTCATCATAACGATGGTTCCAACGCTTGAAATGGATGAGTACTTTTCCTTCTTCGTAGTCAATGTCTTCTATGTGAGCTGGATACCTGAGTCAGAAAAAAAAGTCAAATGCCTTTAATACCCACCGAAAATATCCAAAACAGTACTCTTCCAAACCTCTTCCCAAAGGACTAGATTACCAAAGCCTACCATGTAAAGGCTCGTGCAATTGTGTTAAATCACAAATTATGGAGGCTAACAGACTTGGGGTTCAAATCCCAACCTGGATATTCCTTAGTTTATGAACTATTAACCTGACCTTTCAGACCTGAGTTCTGTCATGTAGAGTGGAGGAAGGATACCCAGCACAGTGGGTTATAAGGCAAGTTAAACAAGTTGACATACACACAAGACCAAAACACAAAGGAGGCAGGAAGCAAACATTTAACTTGATTACACTTTACATATGCCAATAAATTAGAATGACCATGCAACCCAGATTGTATTAGATAGCTTCAATTTAAGAATTTTGTAATCCATATAGTAGCATACCATGCAGCTGTTAAAAAAAAAAAATCCTATGTTATGATACGGAAAGCTCTCTCAAGATGAACTATTAAATGAAAAGAACAAGGTGCAGGACATTGTGTAAACAACTGTTTATTTTCTTTAAGATGAAAAAGTATATTCATATATGTTTAACTATGCATAAAAATATCTTACATAAGAAACTAACAATGGTTACATAAAGAAGTACGGTCACTTCAAAAGATGGGCTCTTTCAATCTCCATTTCTTCTAGACTGAGAGTTGGAAAAACCAACTGCATTTCCCTGACTCCCCAACAATTGGCAGTCAAGGTCATGGAGACCTATGGGTTTAGAGGCAACTGTAGTGGCCAAACCCCAGGGCTCCAGTGAAGGACCTCTCAAACTTTCATGGAATGCAAATCATCAGAGGATCCTGTTGAAATGTAGATTTTGATTCAGCAGATGAAGTTAGGGCCTAAGAGCTTTAAACAATCTGGTGATACTGATGTACTGGTCTGCATAAGCAAGGATCTAATGTCTAGTTACCAGCTTCTTAAGTATCAAGCAGCAGTGTTGAGGGTGGTGGTGGCAGTGGGCCAGTGGCAGCAGTAACTTCCTGACCTCCAGAACACAGCTCCGGGCTGGGTCCTTCAAATTGATACTTAAGGGCAGCAACCTTGAGTCCCACTCCTCCAACCCTTCCAACAATTTTCTAAGTACCCAATTTCTTGTGTTAAATCCTTTTGTGGTTAAAGTATCCAAAGTGGTTTTGTTTCCAGCACTGAAACCTAACTGACACAACAGGGGAACTGAGTATTGGGGGAGGGGAGGGACAAAAGTGGGAGACAGAATTTTTGTAGCATGCCTTTTAATATTTTTTTTTCAACCATATTATTATACTGCTCATTCCAAAAATAAATGGTTAAAAATAAATAATATTGTTCCTTAAATACACTTGTATTAATCAGATTGCTATTCTAGATTGAGAAAGTTTAGATTCTACCTGCCTGCCTTATATCCAGCACCTAGTACCCCGCTATCCTAACAAACATGTGCTACCTAAATAAACAGGCCTGCTTCCTTCTGTCTGAATACTATGTCCTCTTCAATCCTACACCAGTAACCTCTAAGGCAGTTTGTTTGCCGTTAACCTATCACAGTAGGTTGCAGACACTGGGCATTCAATAAATGTTCAGCAAATGAATTCTGCTCTCCCTAGTCTTCCCAAAGGTCAAGTGTCCTGTCAATTCTTCAGTCCCAAAGCTCCAGACTCCAGCTACCCATTCCAATTTCAGTCACTCTCCAAGTTCAGGCTCCCATCACTTCATGTGGGTATTTTTCACACAGGACTGATAAAATTCTGAATGGTACTAAACATACATCAATTCCCCAAAAAATGTTAACAGAATAAACAGCCCTGAACCTAGTCTCCCTACTCTGATACAACTGACATACAGCTGCTACAAACAGAAGATATCTTGACAGCAGACCAGCTAACTATACAATGTGATGAACTGTGAAATACAACTGTAGAAAACAAAAGGATTCCCTAAATCTATTCCTCTCCATAAAGCAGAGAGAAGGACATGGACATCTCAATCATATTCCTTTTGCCCTCTCATCTGTACAGCCTACCAGAGACTAGGGAGCGTCCCTAAAATAACACAAGCTGGCCTAACGCACTCCTATTCAAAAGCTCTTGCTTTAATGGTTTACTATCTCTAGCAGTAGTTTTCAAACACAAGGCTTTGGACCAATGCATGGAATTAATTTCTCACAGAACTAAATTTATTTAATTTGCAGAACTTTTCTTTATACTAAAATCACATTCTTTCTAAATTTTTGGTGTGTAAATATACTTTTTAAATTAAAACAGTGGTAACTGTTGGTCTCTTACTAATATTATGTAGCCATTTAAAAGAGTATGTCAGCCTTCTATGTACTGATTTTAAGAGATCTCTAAGAAAAGTGGGGAAAAAACCCAACAACTAAAGGTGCAAAGTGTACTGAATGCACTACCATTTATTTGGGAGAGGAGAGAGAGCCAATACATTCATACCTGTTTTTAAATGCGTGGGCTATCTCTGGAAGGATGATCAAGCAACCCGGTTTGCCTCTTGGGAAGGGAACTGGATAGTTAAGGAACTGGAGAGGAAGTATGAGACTTATTTTATTCAATATATATCTTTTTGTATGTTTTGAATGTTGTACCGTGAGCATGTACCAACTATAAAGAGTATATAACTAAATACTTATTTTAAATATCCTTATTTGGCAAAATAAAAAGTGCAACCTCAGGACAAATCCCAAATTATTTTGAATTTGGTCAGTACCTTCTAAAAGTCTGGTAAGTCCAGATCCACAGATCAACTCCAAATTCCTAGGCTAGCAACTCCAATGCACATGCTCGGGAGCCTGAAGAAGGTCTTCTAGGCCCTTGGCTACTCTAAAGCCCTTCCTTGCTCAAAAAACTTTACAGGGCACAGGCATCCTACTGTCTGCAGTACATAAACTACATAAACCTCACCAAGAGGATCAATAGTAACAACGGGGTCAACAAGGTTTCCTAAGGAGAAGGCAGTTTTCCCCTACTTTTCTAAAGTGTGACAAGGATGAGAGCCACTCACTGAGAATGGGGAAACCCAACTGCATTTCAAAGAACAGAGAAGACTTGGTGGATCAAAATTGCTGGTTGCCTTGGAAACAGCTCAGCTTCATCAGTCAACAGAACTTTATTAAGTGACTTTGACCTGCCCAGTCAATTCCAGGTCTTGAAAGGGATTATAAGACGTAAGTGTTCTGGCTCCTGTCCTTGAGGAGAATCAGACACATGAACCAATTAAGTTTTAACACTATTAAGTGAAACTACATGAAATTACTGATAATCAACTACTTTTTACCTACAAAACAGTAATTGTACTAGTGCAACTTAAATATCTGGATAACCACAGGGGGAGCTAGAGAAGATGTGACAAGGTTAACAAAAGAGAAGTTGTGAACAGACAGTGTATAGACAGGAAAGAGGAGCAAGAATTTCCTGCTTCAACATGTAACTAACAGTCACTGATGAGACTCTAGTTTACAAAGTAACACTGCAGCTGGGAGTCACATTTCTAATGGAAATATTAGCCAGAAAGGAACAGATATTGAACACTAAACTGATAACAAAAGTTAGCTCTAGGGAAGGTCGAACAGGTATTAGAAATGGTCAAGAGACTTTTGCCTGTAGTTTGAATTTTTACAAAGATTTAGTTACATAATACTTGTGCATATAAAAATAAATACCTTTAAATTAAAAGTTTTGAGTATTTAATGGGCAGATTATCAACCAACAGCTTTGTGGTTATTGGATTTATATGTATGCTGCTTGGCACATCCACAAAATAGAATATGATGCAGCTATAAAACAAAAGACAGAAAGTGAGAAACCATACCCTATGAATTGATACAGAAAGATTTCCAAGACAAATTAACTTTAAAAAAGGCAAGCTACAGGGGGACCTGGGTGGCTCAATCGGTTAAGCCTCCAACTCTTGATTTCAGCCCAGGTCGTGATTTCATGGCTCATGGGATCTAGCCCCACAGAGCCTGCATGCTGATGGCACACTGCATGCTGATGGCAGCACAGAGCCTGCTTGGGATTCTCTCTCTTCCCCTCTATCTGTCCCTCTCCTGCTCAAATGTACATGCACTCTCTGGCTCTCAAAATCAAATTAAAAAAAAAAAAAAAAAAAAAAAAAGGCAAGCTACTGAATAGTGCATATCTTATAATACTTTCTGTGTTACGTTGTGTATTTAAATAAAGAAACACTGGTAGGATGGACAGAAACTAATAAACTGGTTACCTATAGAGAACAGAGCAGGTATAGGATGAAGAAGTAGAAGCAGCACTCTCACTGTATACTTTCTTATTCTGTTTTGATTTCTGAACCTACTCAAACTCTCACTAATGGATTATCAATTAATTGCCTTGCATTTCACAGGTAGACTACCATATCCTATCCAAATTATGATTATAATAATTTGTATTATCAGTATAATACTGATACTACCATTTATTTTTCTTGCATTATGACACTGATTAGTGCTTCTAAGATGATGTTGAAAATTAGCAGATAGTTGGCATCCTTCTCTTTTAATGAAAATATCTCCAATGTTTCATCATTAAGTGTGAAGTCTGTAGAGTTTTCTAATTAATGCCTTTAATGTGAAGTTTTCCTCATACTTACTTACCAAGGATTCAAGAATAAATTTTGACCAAATGTCCATCAATGGATGAATGGATAAAGATGTGGTATGTATATATGTGTACACACACACACACACACACACACACACAAAACGCAGTATTACTCGGCAATCAAAAAGAATGAAATCTTGCCATTTGCAACTGCATTGACGAAACTAGAGTATTATGCTAAGAGAAATTAGTCAGAGGAAGACAAATATCATATGACTTCACTCATAAGAGGACTTTAAGATACAAAACAGATAAACATAAGAGAAGTGAAGCAAAAATAATATAAAAACAGGGAGGGGGACAAAACATAAGAGACTCTTAAATATGGAGAACAGAAGGTTACTGGAGGGGTTGTGGGAAGGGGGTGGGCTAAATGCGTAAGGGGCATTAAGGAATCTACTCCTGAAATCACTGTTGCACTATATGCTCACTAACTTGGATGTAAATTTAAAAAATACATTTTTTAAAAAAGAATAAATTTTGAGACTTCTCAGTCTTTGTCAAGATGATTGTACAACTTTTCTCTTTTACTCTATGAATAAAATGAAATAACAGATTTCCTAAGTTTATCATTACCCTATAAAATAAATCATATTTGGTTGTGTGTGCCATTCATTTAGTAAGTGTCTATTGGGAGTTCTAGTATTTTACTGACAAGTTTTGTGTCTATTTTATAAGTAGGACTTGTCCAAGTTTCCTTGTATTATGTCCTTCCTGCCCAATTTCAGGATTAGGCTATGCTAAGCTCAAAGAAAGGACTTGAAAGCTTGATTTCATTTTCTATGAAACTGCCTAGTCTGAGACTTTTTCACAAGACAATTCTTTATCGACCTTTTCCATCACTTCTATGATTATTAATCCGGTCATGCTTTCTACCTCTTCTTGAGTTAATTTTGCCTAAGAGAGTTTGAAATGATCATCGGATATAATTTAATTGTTCAATAGTTTTCCTTTAAAGAAAAGGCTCAGAAGACTCAATAAAAACATTTCAGACTCAAGTCACAAACAGGATTTTTAATTTTTTTTTTTTTAATGTTTATTTACTTTTGAGACAATGCGAGAGACAGAGTGCAAGCAGCAGAGGGGCAGACACAGAATCTGAAGCGGGCTCCAGGCTCTGAGCTATCAGCCCAGAGCCCGACGTGGGGCTCGAACTCACGAACCATGAGACCATGACCTGAGCCGAAGTCGGACTCTCAACTGACTGAGCCACTCAGGCGCCCCACAAACAGGATTTTTAAATGGCAAATACGAACACTAGATGCTAAGCACTTTATAAGGCAGAAATTATGCCCTATCAATTCCATTATTCAACATACATTCCTAAATTTGTATTCTGAGACAAACAGCTAGGTTGTGGAGATACAAAATAGATGACCAAGCATTAGGGCTTCTATAGTGCCAAGGGCCCAAAAAGAAGTATGGTGGGCTCCTCTGCCTCCCTACAAAGAGACCAAGAATATTCTTGATCTCTGGAAGGAAAAGAGTAAAGTAGTAATAAGCCTAGAATTATCTGGCCTACCTATACCTATACCCTATAACCAGAACCAGACAGAAGAAAGACAGTATTTCTTATAGCATACCTGGGCTGGAGACTGAGTTTCTACATGCTCTCCCCTACCCCTCTTCTAAAGCACCTGAGTGGACCCTTCTTTTTTTATTTTTCTTTTCTTGTAAGGATTTTTTATTTTTATGTAATCTACACCCAATGCCTATGCATTCAATAAATGTTCATCAAATGTACTTTTTAAAAATATTTTATTTTTGAACAATCCACACTCAACACAGGGCTCGAACTCACAGCCCCAAGATCAAAAGTCACATGCTCCACCAACTGAGCCAGCCAGGTGCCCCCAAATGTACTTTTTAAAAAGATTTGAACATGAATACCTAGAGCCACAAAACAGCAATAGGAATATATACACAGGGGCACCTGGGTGACTCAGTCAGTTGGACATCCGACTTCTGCGCAGGTCATGATCTTCCAGTCCGTGGGTTTGAGCCCTGCATCGGGCTCTGTTGACAGCTCCGCCTGGAGCCTGCTTTGGATTCTGTGTCTCCCTTCCCCTGCTCTCTCTCTCTCTCTGTCTCTCTCTGTTTCTGACTCTGTCTCTCTCTCAAAAATTAATAAACATTTTTTAAAAAAGGAATATATACACA
>NW_026059037.1:0-12361 GCF_023721935.1 Panthera uncia | reverse complement strand
GAGAGAGAGAGAGAGAGAGAGAGAGAGAGAGAGAGAGAGAGAGAGAGAACCAGCAGTGGAGGGCAGAAAGAGAGGGAGACAGAGGATCCAAAACAAGATCCAAAGTAGCCACTGTGCTGACAACAGAGAGCCCCATTCAGGGCTCAAACTCACAAATCAGGAGATCATGACCTGAGCCAAAGTTGGACACTTAACCAACTGAGCCACCCAGGTGCCCCTCCACTCATTTTCAATGTCTTTCAAATAACTAAAATTTACTGGACAGAATTCAGAGCTTACAGAACCAATATTATTAGGGTGGCAAATGGCTATTTTAGGGACAATCATTATCTGAAGACTCCCCCTCCTATAATTTTAGCACATAGAGGAAATAAACAGAAAATATTTTTTAAAACAACCTGCAAAGCTCTGGTTGCCCCAGTTCAAAAGAGTTTAAGAGACATTTAAAAATCTTAACTATGCCTAATAATGTGGCAAATGATTTTTAGTCCTTAAATGATTATTTCAAAATATTCCAGACTCATCCACACATAAAAAAACAAAAACAAAAACAACAGTAACTACAGACAGGGGTCCTTCCCCGCTCCCCTCATGATTTATCTGCACCATTCTATTCCTGTACTGCCTCCTCCTGGTTGCTCTATATCAACACCCACTTCATGCAGCCTTGAACTAGGTCTTTTCTCTTTTTTTCTTTTTTTAAATCCATGATACCCAGATCTAGGATCTGCATAGATGCAAACAGCCTCCTTCCACCAAGACCCCATCCTACCCCTCTAAGAGACTGCTCCCGGGCTCCCCAAACCGTTCTTCTTCAATCTGCCTTTTCTCCTTTGATACTCCCTCATCCAACCCCCTTGGCCCCATTTCTGTGCTCCATGTGACTCTGAGACATCACTGGATCAAAAGACACATGTTGCTTCCTTTCTACAACCTCCCTTATCTACAGAGTTACCCATGTTACTACTCACAACTTTTATGTGATCTAAGGGACAGCCATTTCCCCAAGGGAGCACACCTCCAATGGATATCATTCAGGGGGAATACACTCAATTGATCAGCATAAATCAACCTAATAGACCTTCAGGAACACATCTATGTACACATAGAACACCTACATTTCATATCATATGATTTAAATGTAGTAAGAGCAGAAAAAATTTTAATCTTGAAAATAAGACTTAAAAAGTAAACTGTCCTTTACTAAAAAGCAGTTTAATAACATGTGAGCTCTCCTTTAAAATACATTTTTAGATTAAAGTGATACATATGAAAAATAATAACAGAGAATTCTATTTTGAACACAAACTTATAAAAGAAATTTAGAAAAACTAGAGGGTATTATGCTAAGCGAAATTAATCAGAGGAAGACAGATATCATAAGACTTCACTCATATGAGGACTTTAGGATAAAACAGATGCACATAAGGGAAGGAAAAGTAATATAAAAAGGGGGGGGGGGACAAAACATAAGAGACTCTTAAATATAGAGAACAGAGGGTTGCCGGAGGGGTTGTGGGAGAGTGACTGGCTAAATGGGTAAGGGGCTTAAGGAATCTACTCCTGAAATCATTGTTGCGCCATGCGCTAACTTCGATGTAAATTATAAAAAATGAATAAATTATGGGGCACCCGGGTGGCTCAGTCGGTTGAGCGGCCGACTTCGGCACAGGTCATGATCTCACGGTCCATGGGCTCGAGCCCCGCATCGGGCTCTGTGCTGACAGCTCGGAGCCTGGAGCCTGTTTCAGATTCTGTGTCTCCCTCTCTCTGACCCTCCCCCGTTCATGCTCTGTCTCAAAAATAAATAAACGTTAAAAAAAAATTTTTTTTTTAAATAAAAAAAATTTTTTTTTAATGAATAAATTATAGAAAAAAAAAGAAATTTAGGGAACGGGTGCCTGGGTGGCTCAGTTGGTTAAGCATCAGACTTTGGGCTCAGGTCATGACCTCACCATCTGTAGCCTGCTTCAGATTCTGTCTCCCTCTCTCTCTCTGCTCCTCCCCTGCCTGTGCTCTCTCTCTCTCTCTCCCAAAAATAAATAAACATTAAAAAAAGAAAGAAAGAAATTTAGGGAAACAAGAACTATTCAAAAAGGCTGAATCAACCATGAACTGGAGTAGTCAGTAACTGCTCAGACATCTTAAAAGATACAACCTTGTTTTGGAAGCCTGAGGCAAGAGGACTGTGCTTTCAGGATAACCTACATCTGGTAGCAGAATTAACCCACACTGGCCTAACAGCTGGGGGACGGGGGGAGGGGGGGGGGCAGCGTGGGGAGGGAGTGAATAGAGCAAAAGAGAAACAGAAATTTCTGCTACATTCAAATACATGTTCGTTTTTTTACCATTTCAACCCATTCTCAAACAAAACTTGATCAGCCCCAGGTCCAGCATTTAACAAGAGTGCTGAATGAATACCTGAAAAACTTCACTGAATAAAAAGTCAATCTGGCCACATAGCCACCACAAACAGCAGTACTAAGAGGTCATGGACATACCACAAACAACCTGATAGAAAATACTACAAAAAAAATGTATCACTCAGATCCAGAGTCTGTTCTCTCAGTGTCAGGATGCTGACCATACATATTATTTTCTTAACCATCCTCCCGCCTTTGTACTAGCAAAAACAGCCTCTCTGGGTCATGTTCCCAGTCTTGACTCCTCACGGGTTATAAACTTGGCAAAGGCATCCCAACTCGGTGCTCTAAATCCCAGGGCCCCAGTTTCAACTAGCAACTTTGATGCTACAGACCACCTTCAATCACCTTGCATCCACAAAGCATTTTTTTTTTAAGTAGGCTCCATGCCCAATGTGGGGCCTGAACTCATGACTGAGTTGAAGAGTCACATGCTCTACTGACTGAGCCAGCCAGGTGCCCCTCACAAAGCATATTTTTAAGAAATGTTTAGTAATGTTCACTTCATTTCTAGGCTATTTACAAATAAGTAAAAGGCATATTAAAGCTTATTTTTCATCTCTTAGGAACTCCTGGACAAGACCCTGCACACTTACCAGCAGAGGGACAGATGACCCATAATTATTTTACTGTTTTTTTAGAACCATAACTGTTTTAGAAAACAATTACTAGAATTTAGGAGGCAAAGAATCAAATTCCTCTTTTTAACCCAGATTTGTCTCCATTTATAATTTCTTCCTAATTCCTGACATAGTGGTTAACTTGAAGAGAGAGGATTCCTAGGCAATAAATACATACTCAGAATATACTATCAGACTCTAATATTACAAACTCCCCCCTACTTCATGAGTAAAAATAATTACAACTCAAATGCCTTACCATCCTTGTTAACAGCAGTGACTTTGGCTGGGTAAAAACGACAATCAGACCAGCAAGCAAGGACCTGCTCGTTTATTTGAAATTCCTAAAAAACATTAAAAAAGACAAAAAAACAAAAAACAAAAAAAACCTGTTACCAATCCAATTTCATAGGACACACACAGTACCAGATTTCATAAGAGAAGCTGGATTGACAATAGTGGGAAGGGGAGATGGCTACTGAGACAGAGGCACTGGGAGTCACAACAAAAGGGTTAGACACAAGACTTTTCCTATCCTAGGAGGTCTGGGCAAGCATAGCACAGCACTGATGATAGTCCCTGCTCTGTCCCTGAGCCCAGGACCACTAAAAACACACCCAGTATACAAGTTAGAAGGAGGGAAGCCACCTCATCTTTAGGGGAGCAGCATTCATGCCAACCACACTTTTAAAGGATCTTTTGCCAAAGGAAGCACCCATTCAACTTTAATATTTCATACTGTTTTTCCAGCAAACAGTTTGCATTAATACAGTTTATAGAATGAATATTGAGCAATCAAACTGAACAACATAAAACAATAAATGGCAGGGGCAGGGAGGAGGGGAGAGGAGTGGTAGAACAACACACACAGAAAACAAGAGTTCAAGTTTCCTGGCCAGGGCTAAAATGAAAAACAGAATCCAGGGCTGAGGCAGATCCAAAGGCAGCATGAGTTCTACAGATGTCTCAATGCTTGTTTAAAAAACTCAAAACTTAGGGCGCCTGGCTGGCTTAGTCGGTGGAACATGTGACTCCTGATCTCAGGGTTGTGAGTTCAATCCCCATATTGGGTAGAGGGATTACTTAAAAAACTAAAATAAAATCTTTAAAAAATTCTTATAAATATTTAAAAAATTAAAACCTCAAAACGAATACTTCATCCTTCATTCTGAAATCAGTAAAAGCTCCAGGTATAGTGATAATAGGAAAAAGGAATATAGTCCAATTCCAAGTGTTTAAGACCTTTAAAAGACCTTGAAATGAGGCTCCACAGGGAATGATTGCTTAATAAATGGTCATACAACAAACCAGTTTAATAAATGATCTAAAATGGGGGGCGCCTGGGTGGCTCAGTTGGCTAAGCGTCTGACTCTTGATTTCAGCTCAGGTTATGATCTCCATTTCATGAGACTGAGCCCCCCATTGGGCTCCACACTGATAGCACGGAGCCGCTTGGGATTCTCTCTCTCCTTTCCTCTCTGCCTCTCTCCTGCTCACACCTCTCTTAGAAATAAACAAACGTTTAAAAAAAGATATTTATGGGGCACCTAGGTGGCTCAGTCGGTTAAGCGTCCAACTTCAACTGAGGTCATAATCTCACAGTTCGTGGGTTGGAGCCCTGTGTCGAGCTCTGTGCTAACAGCTCAGAACCTGGAGCCTGCTTCAGATTCTGTGTCTCCCTCTCTCTCTGCCCCTCCCCCACTTGCACATGTGTGTGGGGGGGGGTGCACACGCTCTCTCTCTCTCTCTCTCTCAAAAATGAATAAACATTAAAATATAATAATAATTTTAAAAAATAAATAAAAAATAAAAGATATTTATAAGGGCATCTGGGTGACTCAGTCAGTTAAGCATCCAACTTTAGCTCAGGTCATGATCTCACAGTCCGTGAGGTCAAGCCACGCGTTGGGCTCTGTGCTGACAGCTCAGAGCCTGGAGCCTGCTTTGGATTCTGTGTCTCCCTCCCTCTCTCTCTCTCTCTCTCTCTCTCAAAAATAAATAAACATTAAAAAAAAATTTAGAGATATTTATAAATAAATAAATAATCAATCTAAAGGGATACAGTGGTATAAAAGAAAGAGATAAGGTCCCCATGCATCCTCAATGTTTCTCTCAATGACCTGTCACATCAATCACATCATGGAGACAATTGACAACTAGGATTCTTCAAGAACCCCAGGTGCCATGGGGATCTCAGAGTTGTAACTACAGACCTAAATAAGGATTGGTCCCCAGCTGCTACTGACTTTCACACTGAACATCAAAGGCTGGAACATAAAATACCCAATGGCTGACCCAGCTCATTACAGATCTGATACTCACAGAAGATCCTTCCTCTTCATGTAAGCCCTCTTTCCTCAGCTGTATTTTCTCTAAAGGGCGTAAATAAGGACTGTCCCAGCAGAACCACTCATCATAACGATGGTTCCAACGCTTGAAATGGATGAGTACTTTTCCTTCTTCGTAGTCAATGTCTTCTATGTGAGCTGGATACCTGAGTCAGAAAAAAAAGTCAAATGCCTTTAATACCCACCGAAAATATCCAAAACAGTACTCTTCCAAACCTCTTCCCAAAGGACTAGATTACCAAAGCCTACCATGTAAAGGCTCGTGCAATTGTGTTAAATCACAAATTATGGAGGCTAACAGACTTGGGGTTCAAATCCCAACCTGGATATTCCTTAGTTTATGAACTATTAACCTGACCTTTCAGACCTGAGTTCTGTCATGTAGAGTGGAGGAAGGATACCCAGCACAGTGGGTTATAAGGCAAGTTAAACAAGTTGACATACACACAAGACCAAAACACAAAGGAGGCAGGAAGCAAACATTTAACTTGATTACACTTTACATATGCCAATAAATTAGAATGACCATGCAACCCAGATTGTATTAGATAGCTTCAATTTAAGAATTTTGTAATCCATATAGTAGCATACCATGCAGCTGTTAAAAAAAAAAAATCCTATGTTATGATACGGAAAGCTCTCTCAAGATGAACTATTGAATGAAAAGAACAAGGTGCAGGACATTGTGTAAACAACTGTTTATTTTCTTTAAGATGAAAAAGTATATTCATATATGTTTAACTATGCATAAAAATATCTTACATAAGAAACTAACAATGGTTACATAAAGAAGTACGGTCACTTCAAAAGATGGGCTCTTTCAATCTCCATTTCTTCTAGACTGAGAGTTGGAAAAACCAACTGCATTTCCCTGACTCCCCAACAATTGGCAGTCAAGGTCATGGAGACCTATGGGTTTAGAGGCAACTGTAGTGGCCAAACCCCAGGGCTCCAGTGAAGGACCTCTCAAACTTTCATGGAATGCAAATCATCAGAGGATCCTGTTGAAATGTAGATTTTGATTCAGCAGATGAAGTTAGGGCCTAAGAGCTTTAAACAATCTGGTGATACTGATGTACTGGTCTGCATAAGCAAGGATCTAATGTCTAGTTACCAGCTTCTTAAGTATCAAGCAGCAGTGTTGAGGGTGGTGGTGGCAGTGGGCCAGTGGCAGCAGTAACTTCCTGACCTCCAGAACACAGCTCCGGGCTGGGTCCTTCAAATTGATACTTAAGGGCAGCAACCTTGAGTCCCACTCCTCCAACCCTTCCAACAATTTTCTAAGTACCCAATTTCTTGTGTTAAATCCTTTTGTGGTTAAAGTATCCAAAGTGGTTTTGTTTCCAGCACTGAAACCTAACTGACACAACAGGGGAACTGAGTATTGGGGGAGGGGAGGGACAAAAGTGGGAGACAGAATTTTTGTAGCATGCCTTTTAATATTTTTTTTTCAACCATATTATTATACTGCTCATTCCAAAAATAAATGGTTAAAAATAAATAATATTGTTCCTTAAATACACTTGTATTAATCAGATTGCTATTCTAGATTGAGAAAGTTTAGATTCTACCTGCCTGCCTTATATCCAGCACCTAGTACCCCGCTATCCTAACAAACATGTGCTACCTAAATAAACAGGCCTGCTTCCTTCTGTCTGAATACTATGTCCTCTTCAATCCTACACCAGTAACCTCTAAGGCAGTTTGTTTGCCGTTAACCTATCACAGTAGGTTGCAGACACTGGGCATTCAATAAATGTTCAGCAAATGAATTCTGCTCTCCCTAGTCTTCCCAAAGGTCAAGTGTCCTGTCAATTCTTCAGTCCCAAAGCTCCAGACTCCAGCTACCCATTCCAATTTCAGTCACTCTCCAAGTTCAGGCTCCCATCACTTCATGTGGGTATTTTTCACACAGGACTGATAAAATTCTGAATGGTACTAAACATACATCAATTCCCCAAAAAATGTTAACAGAATAAACAGCCCTGAACCTAGTCTCCCTACTCTGATACAACTGACATACAGCTGCTACAAACAGAAGATATCTTGACAGCAGACCAGCTAACTATACAATGTGATGAACTGTGAAATACAACTGTAGAAAACAAAAGGATTCCCTAAATCTATTCCTCTCCATAAAGCAGAGAGAAGGACATGGACATCTCAATCATATTCCTTTTGCCCTCTCATCTGTACAGCCTACCAGAGACTAGGGAGCGTCCCTAAAATAACACAAGCTGGCCTAACGCACTCCTATTCAAAAGCTCTTGCTTTAATGGTTTACTATCTCTAGCAGTAGTTTTCAAACACAAGGCTTTGGACCAATGCATGGAATTAATTTCTCACAGAACTAAATTTATTTAATTTGCAGAACTTTTCTTTATACTAAAATCACATTCTTTCTAAATTTTTGGTGTGTAAATATACTTTTTAAATTAAAACAGTGGTAACTGTTGGTCTCTTACTAATATTATGTAGCCATTTAAAAGAGTATGTCAGCCTTCTATGTACTGATTTTAAGAGATCTCTAAGAAAAGTGGGGAAAAAACCCAACAACTAAAGGTGCAAAGTGTACTGAATGCACTACCATTTATTTGGGAGAGGAGAGAGAGCCAATACATTCATACCTGTTTTTAAATGCGTGGGCTATCTCTGGAAGGATGATCAAGCAACCCGGTTTGCCTCTTGGGAAGGGAACTGGATAGTTAAGGAACTGGAGAGGAAGTATGAGACTTATTTTATTCAATATATATCTTTTTGTATGTTTTGAATGTTGTACCGTGAGCATGTACCAACTATAAAGAGTATATAACTAAATACTTATTTTAAATATCCTTATTTGGCAAAATAAAAAGTGCAACCTCAGGACAAATCCCAAATTATTTTGAATTTGGTCAGTACCTTCTAAAAGTCTGGTAAGTCCAGATCCACAGATCAACTCCAAATTCCTAGGCTAGCAACTCCAATGCACATGCTCGGGAGCCTGAAGAAGGTCTTCTAGGCCCTTGGCTACTCTAAAGCCCTTCCTTGCTCAAAAAACTTTACAGGGCACAGGCATCCTACTGTCTGCAGTACATAAACTACATAAACCTCACCAAGAGGATCAATAGTAACAACGGGGTCAACAAGGTTTCCTAAGGAGAAGGCAGTTTTCCCCTACTTTTCTAAAGTGTGACAAGGATGAGAGGCACTCACTGAGAATGGGGAAACCCAACTGCATTTCAAAGAACAGAGAAGACTTGGTGGATCAAAATTGCTGGTTGCCTTGGAAACAGCTCAGCTTCATCAGTCAACAGAACTTTATTAAGTGACTTTGACCTGCCCAGTCAATTCCAGGTCTTGAAAGGGATTATAAGACGTAAGTGTTCTGGCTCCTGTCCTTGAGGAGAATCAGACACATGAACCAATTAAGTTTTAACACTATTAAGTGAAACTACATGAAATTACTGATAATCAACTACTTTTTACCTACAAAACAGTAATTGTACTAGTGCAACTTAAATATCTGGATAACCACAGGGGGAGCTAGAGAAGATGTGACAAGGTTAACAAAAGAGAAGTTGTGAACAGACAGTGTATAGACAGGAAAGAGGAGCAAGAATTTCCTGCTTCAACATGTAACTAACAGTCACTGATGAGACTCTAGTTTACAAAGTAACACTGCAGCTGGGAGTCACATTTCTAATGGAAATATTAGCCAGAAAGGAACAGATATTGAACACTAAACTGATAACAAAAGTTAGCTCTAGGGAAGGTCGAACAGGTATTAGAAATGGTCAAGAGACTTTTGCCTGTAGTTTGAATTTTTACAAAGATTTAGTTACATAATACTTGTGCATATAAAAATAAATACCTTTAAATTAAAAGTTTTGAGTATTTAATGGGCAGATTATCAACCAACAGCTTTGTGGTTATTGGATTTATATGTATGCTGCTTGGCACATCCACAAAATAGAATATGATGCAGCTATAAAACAAAAGACAGAAAGTGAGAAACCATACCCTATGAATTGATACAGAAAGATTTCCAAGACAAATTAACTTTAAAAAAGGCAAGCTACAGGGGGACCTGGGTGGCTCAATCGGTTAAGCCTCCAACTCTTGATTTCAGCCCAGGTCGTGATTTCATGGCTCATGGGATCTAGCCCCACAGAGCCTGCATGCTGATGGCACACTGCATGCTGATGGCAGCACAGAGCCTGCTTGGGATTCTCTCTCTTCCCCTCTATCTGTCCCTCTCCTGCTCAAATGTACATGCACTCTCTGGCTCTCAAAATCAAATTAAAAAAAAAAAAAAAAAAAAAAAAAGGCAAGCTACTGAATAGTGCATATCTTATAATACTTTCTGTGTTACGTTGTGTATTTAAATAAAGAAACACTGGTAGGATGGACAGAAACTAATAAACTGGTTACCTATAGAGAACAGAGCAGGTATAGGATGAAGAAGTAGAAGCAGCACTCTCACTGTATACTTTCTTATTCTGTTTTGATTTCTGAACCTACTCAAACTCTCACTAATGGATTATCAATTAATTGCCTTGCATTTCACAGGTAGACTACCATATCCTATCCAAATTATGATTATAATAATTTGTATTATCAGTATAATACTGATACTACCATTTATTTTTCTTGCATTATGACACTGATTAGTGCTTCTAAGATGATGTTGAAAATTAGCAGATAGTTGGCATCCTTCTCTTTTAATGAAAATATCTCCAATGTTTCATCATTAAGTGTGAAGTCTGTAGAGTTTTCTAATTAATGCCTTTAATGTGAAGTTTTCCTCATACTTACTTACCAAGGATTCAAGAATAAATTTTGACCAAATGTCCATCAATGGATGAATGGATAAAGATGTGGTATGTATATATGTGTACACACACACACACACACACACACACACACAAAACGCAGTATTACTCGGCAATCAAAAAGAATGAAATCTTGCCATTTGCAACTGCATTGACGAAACTAGAGTATTATGCTAAGAGAAATTAGTCAGAGGAAGACAAATATCATATGACTTCACTCATAAGAGGACTTTAAGATACAAAACAGATAAACATAAGAGAAGTGAAGCAAAAATAATATAAAAACAGGGAGGGGGACAAAACATAAGAGACTCTTAAATATGGAGAACAGAAGGTTACTGGAGGGGTTGTGGGAAGGGGGTGGGCTAAATGCGTAAGGGGCATTAAGGAATCTACTCCTGAAATCACTGTTGCACTATATGCTCACTAACTTGGATGTAAATTTAAAAAATACATTTTTTAAAAAAGAATAAATTTTGAGACTTCTCAGTCTTTGTCAAGATGATTGTACAACTTTTCTCTTTTACTCTATGAATAAAATGAAATAACAGATTTCCTAAGTTTATCATTACCCTATAAAATAAATCATATTTGGTTGTGTGTGCCATTCATTTAGTAAGTGTCTATTGGGAGTTCTAGTATTTTACTGACAAGTTTTGTGTCTATTTTATAAGTAGGACTTGTCCAAGTTTCCTTGTATTATGTCCTTCCTGCCCAATTTCAGGATTAGGCTATGCTAAGCTCAAAGAAAGGACTTGAAAGCTTGATTTCATTTTCTATGAAACTGCCTAGTCTGAGACTTTTTCACAAGACAATTCTTTATCGACCTTTTCCATCACTTCTATGATTATTAATCCGGTCATGCTTTCTACCTCTTCTTGAGTTAATTTTGCCTAAGAGAGTTTGAAATGATCATCGGATATAATTTAATTGTTCAATAGTTTTCCTTTAAAGAAAAGGCTCAGAAGACTCAATAAAAACATTTCAGACTCAAGTCACAAACAGGATTTTTAATTTTTTTTTTTTTAATGTTTATTTACTTTTGAGACAATGCGAGAGACAGAGTGCAAGCAGCAGAGGGGCAGACACAGAATCTGAAGCGGGCTCCAGGCTCTGAGCTATCAGCCCAGAGCCCGACGTGGGGCTCGAACTCACGAACCATGAGACCATGACCTGAGCCGAAGTCGGACTCTCAACTGACTGAGCCACTCAGGCGCCCCACAAACAGGATTTTTAAATGGCAAATACGAACACTAGATGCTAAGCACTTTATAAGGCAGAAATTATGCCCTATCAATTCCATTATTCAACATACATTCCTAAATTTGTATTCTGAGACAAACAGCTAGGTTGTGGAGATACAAAATAGATGACCAAGCATTAGGGCTTCTATAGTGCCAAGGGCCCAAAAAGAAGTATGGTGGGCTCCTCTGCCTCCCTACAAAGAGACCAAGAATATTCTTGATCTCTGGAAGGAAAAGAGTAAAGTAGTAATAAGCCTAGAATTATCTGGCCTACCTATACCTATACCCTATAACCAGAACCAGACAGAAGAAAGACAGTATTTCTTATAGCATACCTGGGCTGGAGACTGAGTTTCTACATGCTCTCCCCTACCCCTCTTCTAAAGCACCTGAGTGGACCCTTCTTTTTTTATTTTTCTTTTCTTGTAAGGATTTTTTATTTTTATGTAATCTACACCCAATGCCTATGCATTCAATAAATGTTCATCAAATGTACTTTTTAAAAATATTTTATTTTTGAACAATCCACACTCAACACAGGGCTCGAACTCACAGCCCCAAGATCAAAAGTCACATGCTCCACCAACTGAGCCAGCCAGGTGCCCCCAAATGTACTTTTTAAAAAGATTTGAACATGAATACCTAGAGCCACAAAACAGCAATAGGAATATATACACAGGGGCACCTGGGTGACTCAGTCAGTTGGACATCCGACTTCTGCGCAGGTCATGATCTTCCAGTCCGTGGGTTTGAGCCCTGCATCGGGCTCTGTTGACAGCTCCGCCTGGAGCCTGCTTTGGATTCTGTGTCTCCCTTCCCCTGCTCTCTCTCTCTCTCTGTCTCTCTCTGTTTCTGACTCTGTCTTTCTCTCAAAAATTAATAAACATTTTTTAAAAAAGGAATATATACACA
>NW_026059036.1:0-12366 GCF_023721935.1 Panthera uncia | reverse complement strand
GAGAGAGAGAGAGAGAGAGAGAGAGAGAGAGAGAGAGAATCCCAAGTAGGCTTAAACTCATGAATGGTGAGATCATGACCTGAGCTGAAATCAATAGTCAGATGCTTAATCGATTGAACCACCCAGCCCCCCCAAGTGTAGTCATTTTAGAGAGAATTTTAAGTGCATCATAAACTTTCCTTCCTTTTTATTTATTTTTATTTTTAAAAGTTTATTTATTTTGAGAGAGAGAGAGAGAGAGAGAGTGAGCGAAGGAGGGGCAGAAAGAGAGGGGAGAGAGAGAGAATCCCAAGTGGGCTCCATGCTCAGTCTGGAGTCCAACTCAAGGCTTGATCTCACAAACCATGAGATCATGACCTGAGCTGGAATCAAGAGTCAGACAGATGTTCAACTGACTAAGCCACCCAGGTGTCCCTTGTCTTCCTTTTTATTTTTATATATTTTTAAAATTTTAAATGTTTATTTAAGTTTGAGAGAGAGAGAGAGAGAGAGAGAGAGAGAGAGAGAGAGAGAGAGAGTGCAAGCGGGGAAGGGGCACAGAGAGAGGGAGACACAGAATCTGAAGCAGGCTCCAGGCTCTGAGCTATTAGCACAGAGCCTGATGTGGGGCTCAAACCCATGAACTGTGAGATCATGACCTGAGTCAAAGTTGGATGCCTAACCAACTGAGCCACACAGGCACCTCTTGTCTTCTTTTTTAAAAGAGGACATGCGGTTTTGATTTGTATTTCCCTGATAAGGAGCGACGTTGAACATCTTTTCATGTGCCTGTTGGCCATCCGGATGTCTTCTTTAGAGAAATGTCTATTCATGTTTTCTGCGCATTTCTTCACTGGGTTATTTGTTTTTCGGGTGTGGAGTTTGGTGAGCTCTTTATAGATTTTGGATACTAGCCCTTTGTCCGATATGTCATTTGCAAATATCTTTTCCCATTCCGTGGTTGCCTTTTAGTTTTGTTGGTTGTTTCCTTTGCTGTGCAGAAGCTTTTTATCTTCATAAGGTCCCAGTAATTCACTTTTGCTTTTAATTCCCTTGCCTTTGGGGATGTGCCGAGTAAGAGATTGCTACGGCTGAGGTCAGAGAGGTCTTTTCCTGCTTTCTCCTCTAAGGTTTTGATGGTTTCCTGTCTCACATTCAGGTCCTTTATCCATTTTGAGTTTATTTTTGTGAATGGTGTGAGAAAGTGGTCTAGTTTCAACCTTCTGCATGTTGCTGTCCAGTTCTCCCAGCACCATTTGTGAAAGAGACTGTCTTTTTTCCATTGGATGTTCTTTCCTGCTTTGTCAAAGATGAGTTGGCCATACGTTTGTGGGTCTAGTTCTAGGGTTTCTATTCTATTCCATTGGTCTATGTGTCTGTTTTTGTGCCAATACCATGCTGTCTTGATGATTACAGCTTTGTAGTAGAGGCTAAAGTCTGAGATTGTGATTAGGCAGCCCCGTCTTTAAACTGCCCTATCTTGGGGGCACTACTGGCTTCCTCTGCATATGTTGCTGCTTTCCCTCTGTCTCCTTTGCTCTCCAAGTCTCTTGGGAGCAAGACTCCTGACTCATGCAAGAGCAGTTCAGCTCTATCTTTTGATCTCACCTTACTGGAAGGGGTTTCTCTGGTAGGCAGTCACGAGCGTGATCTGCACAACCATGTGAGGTGGCCTGGCCTGTTGGAGCTTGAACTTTTTTTTTTTTTTTTCTTTGTAACTGTTGCTATTTGTTTTTCTTGGGGTTTCCAGTGCTTTCTGGAAATTCTGCTTTGTGAGGCCCTAGGTGTGGGAGTCAGGGCATCCTAACGTGGGAGCAATTGGAGGAAGAGGAGTGACACTGTGCTGGGAGAAGGAGAAAGGATTGGAAAAGGGCAATTAAAGGCAATACAGATGCAAGGAAAACAATTCAAATGGTAAAGAAACGAATATAGAGTGAAAAGCAAGTCTCTCCCCTCCCCCATCAGTCCCTTGGTTTCTCTTTCCTAAAATAACCACTGTTACCAGCTTCTTATTAATGTTTTAAAGATATCTAATGCATGTATAAGCATAGATTATATGTATTATGTATTCTGTCTCTTTTAAAAATAAATGGTAGCCCTCTTTACATAAGGCTTCTGTTTACCTTTTATTTTTTTATATTTTTTTCAATGTTTATTTATTTATTTTTGAGACAGAGAGAGAGAGTGGAGTGGGGTAGGGGCAGAGAGAGAGCGGGGGAGGGAGAGAATCCCAAGCAGGCTGTAGCACAGAGCCAGACATAGGGCTCAATCTCCCGAACTGCAAGATCATGACCTGAGCCAAAATCAAGAGTCATTCACTTAACAGGCTGACCCACTCAGGCACCCCACTTTTGCCTTTTAAAAATTTAACAATGTATCTTTACTATTTCCAGTGGAGTTACCTATAAATATATAGACCCAAATACACACAAACATATGTATTTTTTCTTGTATTTGCACAGAAGGCAAACCTAGGTAACTCCCTCCATCAGCCACCAGGGAAACTTTTAGGGTATGGGGATTTCCAGTATGACGAAGGATTCTGATTGCCGAACGTTCTGATGTCAGCTTCAGTACCAGGAGGTGATGACGCATACTAAGCATTGTTTCTGAGGGCTCATGGCTGTGGTCAATTGTAATTTTGTTCCCAGGTATTTTCTGTCCACTCTGTAGGGGATTCTGTACTCCCCAATGTGACCTTCAGTGCGTCCCCGTGGGAAGAGTAGACACTTCACTTCATTGGCATCAGGCTCGATCACATTACCTCCCTGGGCCAACAGAAGTGAGTGGGGTTGATGCCTGCCATGTCCAAGTCAAAGCCATCAGAGCCAGGGTGGACTTCTGCTCAGTCTCTTTGTCTTTGGACATGAGAATGGAGACGGGGGTTGTTCGGTCAGCCTGGGTCCCAGAACAAGAAGACATTTGGAAAAAAGCTGCAGTCGAACCACATCTTATGAGTCATGTGGGTGGGAAATAAGCCTTCCTTGTCGTTAGCCCCTAAAACTCTAGGATTGTTTGTTACAGCAGCCTCACCTTGTGAAAACCGACTTATGCGGGGAAACAGTGCAGGGCTGTGCTTAGTCAGAGTCCAAGATGGTTCTGAGGAGCTGGTTGCCTGCTAACAGTGCCCCCTGTGTTTGATCTGGATTTCCCACCAAGTGATAAAGAAGTTCTGGTTGTTACTACAGGAGTCAAGATATGCCAAGAGCAGTACGATATCCCCCACTGTGCTAGTGGCCATACCGGTTCCTTCAAATGTTGAGAAAGCCGTTTGGCAAGGTATAATGAGAGTCCTAAAATACTTTGTCTTCTGGAAATCTAGGTCAAGAAAATAATCGGAGATGTGCAGGGAGGTTCATAATAGAGTTATTTGAAAAGTTGGAAACCACCTAAGTGCCCCATCACAGGGCGATAGTTTATACTTTATTCTATATGATGGATACTCTGCAGCCATAAAACTCAAGTAGCTGAATGTTGAATGAATGGGGGAGATGTCTGCATTTTGATACGGAGTGAAATCAACAGGATACAGACTATATCCATGTGACATTCCTGATTTATGTAACAAATATGAGATCATGCTCTTGATAATTTGGCATATTTTTTCACTTACATTACATGAGTAAGCATTTCCGCCAAGTGTCAAGCATGTAAATGTGTATAGGACAAGACTGTGAGGAAATGAGCGAAAATAGTGGTTTTCTCTGGATAGCGTTTTCTTTTCTGCACTTTCTGTATTTTTCACATGTCCTATGATGAATATGTATGACTTTTAATGTCAGAAGTAAGTAACAGCTCTTTAAAAAAAATAATTATTCCGGTCACCTCTAGGGCTGTGCCTGCGCGCTGTGGCTGCCCTGGGGCCTTAACTGGGGCTCCTTGTCTAAGAATAAGCCCGTGTGTTTAATTAGGTCGGTCTCCTGCCGACCTAGAATCTTTGCACAGAGCTTAGCTTGTGCTGCCCAGAACCCCAGAGACGCACCTGGGCTGCCGCCCTGGGCCTCGTGGGGCGCTGCTGAGCCTCGCTTAGTCTGGATGTGACAAATTTGTGAACTGTCACCCTGCCCTGATGGAGCGACCACCCTCATGTCTCTCCAACGTGTCCCTCTAAAAAGTAACGTAGACCTCGCTATTTTGTGGAAGAGAAAAGTAAGACTCAGGAAGGAAACACTGGAAGCATTTTTGGTTGATAGTTATTTGGAATGAAAATGGCTGCTATGCTGGGCACCTATGGTTCGTGGCTCCCTGAGGCCTTCTCGGTGAGTCCTGTGTCATCCGCATGCAGGCCCTGGAGCGGCTGGCTGGTGGGTGGATGGAAGAGGGAGAATTCTCAGAAATCTCCTTGGGAGCTCAAGCCAAGGGTAAAAGGAGCCTGCAACCAGCCTGACTGTAAACGGGGTCGGCAAGGGCCGCTCCCCTCATATGGTGTCCCGAACACATCTGTATCCAGGTTTGGCCCTTGAGAGGGTATGCGGGTGGGGGGCAGTGAGCAAGTGGTGGTGGCTGCGGTGTCCACAGTACTGCCCAGCGAACGCTGCGGTGGAGGTGGGGAGTCAGGCCTGTGCACAGTCCGGGTAGGGACGCCGGGCAGCCTCAGCAGAGCGGAGCCCTTGAGTTAACCACTGCTGCCCAATCCACTTGCAAGAATAGTTCTCCGACCTGTTTTACAATCATCTGTGTAAACTAGCGAGTGATTTCTGTGTCCTTGGAGCACAGAGCTCCCTCCCCTCCCAAACTCTGTCAGGCTCCCTTGGACCTACTTTGGCTCCAGCCTGCAAGACAACACTTGGCCTTCTCATCTCCCAGACTGCTCCACCCCTGAAACCTTAAATTCCATCAACCCTAATTTTTTTAATTGAGGTACAGCGTACATAGAGTAAAGTACGTGAATTCTTCTGCTTCGTGTGTCTGTAAGATTCAGCCCTGTTAGTGTGGATGGCACAGTTTACTCTTCACTGCTAGTTCCAACAGGTGGACGTGTCCGTTCTGGTGCTGACGGGCGTTTGGGTTGTTTCCAGATTGGGATTATTATGGATAAAGATGCCATGAACATTCTCATCCACGTCTGTTGGTGGACACACATCGTCTCCGTAACCCGCTTTCCTTCGTTCGCCCTCTTTTTGCTCATTGACACCCCAGTCTGGCACCCCCGCCATGTTTTCTGGCTTTGGCAGTTTGGCCACTGCGCCCAAGCTCATTTCTTCTGTGGCAAAGACTCCTGCAAAGGGGAGCCTCTCCCGCGCTGCTCCTGCTTCCCTGCCCTCTGCTCCCGCTTAGCTGCTGTCATCTTGCCACTCATGGCTCACTGGTCCAGGTCTCCTATGACCTACCTTTGCCTTATGTAGGGGGACATTTGGGGCTTCTCTGACTTGGCCTTTCTGTGTCACTGTCCCTGCTCCCGGCTCCCTCTTTCCTCTTGTGGTTTCTGGGACAGCCCTTCCTACTTCCGTCCTACAAACCTGGCTGCTCCCTCTCAGCCTCCTTTGCTGACTCCTCTCTCGTCTCCATCTCAGTGTGGTTGTTTCTGGGGCTGCGTCCTCAGCTCTCGTCTCTCCTGAAGGGCCCTCCTGGATCATTAGTGACCACAGATATGGATGCAGCATCCTTCCTCTTCAATCCCTAGACCCCAACATGAAAGGGTTTCCCAAACTCATTCGGTGGTAAGCCTTGATTGGGCCCTGCCATGAGCTTGTTTGTTGTCTTTTTATGCCCACTTCATGTGAATGAATATTTATATGTTGGCTGCAGGAATGTCAATGTGTTTGATTGCGGGCTGTTGTCTCAGACCCATCAAGGGTGTGATCATGCATATATACGGTAAATCATGTGTTACCTTCTTAAACTCAGGAAATACTGAATTCTGAAATGTATCTGGCCCCATGGGCTTCAGGTGAGGGTTTGTAGACCCAGAGTTCTCTCCCTGCCTCATGCTCTCCCAACAAGCCCCTTCATTTCCTGCTGCTGTCTCTGGGTTGGTGGCCCCTACTGTGATGCCTCTTGAGTATCCTAGCTTCTTCCTTCCTTAGGATCACCCTCAGTTAATCGGTCCCCAGGCCCTGACTAACCCAGTGACTCTCTGGCCAGCCTTCCCCTCTCAATTAATTCAGGCATGCCACAGCTCCTGCCTGGGCTACTGCAGTAACTTGCCAGTAGCTGTCCCTTGTCCTAGCTGGCACTGCCACCAGAGGCAGCTTTAAACTATGGGGGATCATATCCTCATTCTGCTCAAAATGCTGCCAGGGTTTCCCACCACCTACAGGGTCAAGGTCAAGTTCTTTAGTAGGACATAGGACCTTTCCTGATCTGGCCTTGTTCCCCTGTCCTACGTCTTTGGGTCCTCCAGAAACAGTTGTGGGCTCATTGCACCCCTTCTTCCTTTCATTCCTGTAGTTGCTCTGCTGGGAATTCTTCACATGGTCTGCCTGGGGAGCTCTTGTTCTTTTCAAGAGGTGGGGGTCACCTTCTCTTGGAACTGCCCTCCCTGCTAACAGAGGTGTTCCCCTGTCCCTCTGGCTGGCTGCCTCTGGACCTCATGGGCAGCATCATGTTGTGCTCAGGATATGGGTGCTAGATATTGGCTTATACGGTGGGCAGTACTGTTTGGTTGCTTATCCCTCAGTGCTCAGTGCCTGGCTCAGGACAGGTGCTCGTGGAATGCAAAAACAAAAAACAAAAAACAAAAACAAAAACAAAAATTACTTAAAGTATTAAATAGTAATTACATAACATTTGTA
Source organism: Panthera uncia (assembly GCF_023721935.1). NCBI lineage: Eukaryota > Metazoa > Chordata > Mammalia > Carnivora > Felidae > Panthera > Panthera uncia. Next base: position 5,653 of record NW_026059036.1, on the reverse strand, counting down.
TTCTGGTTTCATTTGGCGTTAAGTATTTCTTGAGTTTCCATGTCATTTTATGCAGTTTATTTTGTATTATCGAGTCACATATCAGAAAATTTAGATACTAAAGACAAGAAATTAAATATAATCCTGCATTTTGGGGTGTCTTGGTGGCTCAGTTGGTTGAGCATCCAACTTCGGCTCGGGTCATGATCTCGTGGTTTGTGAGTTTGAGCCCCGCGTCAGGTTCTGTGCTGACAGTTCCGAGCCTGGAGCCTGCTTTGGTTTCTGTGTCTCCTCCTCTCTCTGCCCCTCCCTGCTCACGCTCTGTCTGTCTTTCTCTCTCTCTCAAAAATAATAAATAAACATTAAGAAAAATAAATATAATCCTACATTTTAACCAGGCCCTAGATGATTCATATGCACATTAAGCCGTTGTTTGTTTTGGGTTATTTTCTCCAGTGCTTTTGTGCGTGCATTGTGTAAATGGTGGGCACACCAGTGCAAATGCAGTTTTGTGTTCTGTTTTTTCTCTCCTCGGATGGTGCTATGTCTTCAGCAGTTTTTGAGTTCATCTTCTTAACCACAGTTAGTAAAGTTTCTTCAACAATTTAAAAATAACAGATTTGCTCTTGAGCTGCACACTGAAGCGGCCTGTGCCTCTTCATGAGTCATCTTTTCACATTTAGGCTTTTCTCTTTTCTATATGACTTTGTAAAGGATGGCTTCTCAGAACTGGAGGATTCAAAGGAAATGGACATTTTCGTGACTGGATCTGCATGAAGCCCGGTGTCCCTTGGGGCAGTGATTGCTTACTGCAAACACTGTGTGGAGAGGGGGTTGTCATTCTAGGAATGTCCCATGGGACCATGGGACAAGCCCAGGTCCCATGCTGTATACATGTCCTACCTGATGCAACAGGAGATAACGGCCAGGCTTGCAGAGGATTTACGAGCCCAACAAAAACATCTGGCTGCTGACCCCTCCCTTCCTGCCCTCCACTGCTTTCTACCTGGAGCTGCTCCTGGCCCAGTGCAACTGTAGGGATTTCTATTCTCACCCCTGCACACCACTAGGCCAAGTGGAAGAGGGACCAATGACCCCAGAAGGGAAGTGGCTGTCTCCCTCCATAGTCCCCACCAACTGGGATGGGGTGGTGACTGAGACTCAAGGGCAGAGTGCAGGGAAAGTGGCAGGAAGGGGATGTTTCCCCTGGAAACTTCCACAAAGATGGTGGTAGTATTGTCTGTGGTGGCAGCAGGGCTTTAAGAGGAGGATCAGTGAAGGGAAAAGTGAAGGCTCAGGGAATGACAGAGGTTTCTAGAGCACGTCCCTAACCTGGTGTGGCCAGTTTCCATCTCTAGAAAGGGAAGAGGATGGTAATCATAATAATATCCACAGCACAGCGCTGAGGTGAGAATCAAATGAGAAAAGGAACTAAAGACACAGTTTTCTTTCTTTCTTCTTCTTTTTTTAATTTCAGGCTTTTATTTTTATTTTTTAAATATAATTTATTGTCAAATTGGCTTCCGTACAACACCCAGTGCCCATCCCAACATTGCCTTCTTCAATGCCCAGCACCCACTTTCCCCTCTCCCCCACCCCCTCAAACTCTCAGTTTGTTCTCTGTATTTAAGAGTCTCTTATGGTTTGCCTCCCTCCCTCTCTGTTTGTAACTACTTTTTCCCCCTTCCCTTCCCCCATGGTCTTCTATTAAGTTTCTCAGGATCCACAGATGAGTGAAAACATACGGTATCTGTCTTCCTCTGACTGACTTATTTCACTCAGCATAATACCCTCCAGTTCCATCCACGTTGCTGCAAATGGCAGGATTTCATTCTTTCTTATTGCCAAGTAGTATTCCATTGTATATATAAACCACATCTTCTTTATCCACTCATCAGTTGATGGACATTTAGGCTCTTTCCATAATTTGGCTATTGTTGAAAGTGCTGCTATAAACATAGGGGTACAAGTGTCCCTATGCATCAGCACTCCTGTATCCCTTGGGTAAATTCCTAGCAGCGCTATTGCTGGGTCAGAGGGTAGTTCTATTTTTAATTTTTTGAGGAACCTCCACACTGTTTCCAGAGCGGCTGCACCAGTTTGCATTCCCACCAGCAGTGCAAGAGGGTTCCCATTTCTCCACATCCTTGCCCGCATCTATAGTTTCCGGGATCTGTCATTTTAGCCACTCTGACCGGTGTGAGTTGGTATCCCAGTAAGGCTTTGATTTGGATTTCCCTGATGACGAGTGATGTTGAGCATCGTTTCATGTGTAAAGACAGAGTTTTCAATAAATACTGGGTGTTTCCATGAAGAACAGGATTCCCAAGGCCCAAGGATAAGGTGGCTTCAGCCTCTATGTGTACCCATATATCTAGTGTTGGCTTGATTTGTTAAATGTCTTTTTTAAAAACATTTTTTAATGTTTTTATTTATTTTTGAGACAGAGAGAGACAGAGCATGAATGGCGGAGGGTCAGAGAGAGAGGGAGACACAGAATCTGAAACAGGCTCCAGGCTCCGAGCTGTAAGCACAGAGCTCGATGCGGGGCTCGAACTCAGAGTGTGAGAGCATGACCTGAGCTGAAGTCGGACGCTTAGCCGACTGAGCCACCCAGGTGCCCCTGTTAAATGTCTTTTTAAAGCAAGATCCTGAAACTTTGTTGTACATTAGACTCACCCAGGGGGTAAAGTATGCCCAGTGCTTAGGTCCATCTCTGGACCAGTTATATGTAAATCTCAGAGAGGGAGGGGGTCCACCTGCCACACTGTCACTCAGCACTAGCCGTGGTGACCCTGGACTCGAATGCCCCTCTACCTGCATTTGCCTGGCTGATTCTCACTCATGAGAAAGTTTATAGCTCCCCAGGGGATTTGCACGTGCAGGCTAATACTCCACTCTTGCCACTCAAATGTGGTGCAGGCCAGCATCATGCTGGTGATGATCTGAGCACTTGTTGGAAACGCAAAATCTCAGGTACCACCCCAGACCTGCTGAATCAGAAGCTGCATTTAACCAGACCCCAGATGGTTCCCATGCACATCACAGCTTGAGAAGCACTGACTAGCACACTGTCGGAAGAACATTTGTGGGGACCAGAGCACAGATGTTGGTGCCTCGCCTCTGGGTTCAGTCCTTGCTCTGCTGCTTGTTAGTTTTGTGACCCTGGGCAAGATGCTAAACTCCTTGGTGCCTTGGTTTGGTCACTTGTAAATTCAGAATAGCAGTAGGCCCGTTTTATGGGGTCATTATGAGGCCTGGCTCACAGGGATTCTTTACGGTTATTCTGACAAATCTCTTCCTGAAGGGGCTCTGAAATGCGGCAGACGTCACAAGTGTGACAGTGGCACAGGGATCGTGGCCAAGAGGGCTCTGTGACAGCCCCAACGTCCCTCCCCAGCTGGACCTACAGTTAGCCGAGGGGCTCTGCATGTCCTGGGATGGGAGCAGAGACTCACCACCTCAGCAGAGAGCAACACAAGGAGGTGCAGGCCCCCACCTGTGCCACTGCAGGTGCCACCAGGCCCCACCGAGAAGTGATGGACAGCACCAGCTACCAACTAGCAGCACGGCCAGGCGTAAACCCCACAATGTTCAGTCAGCCCTAGGAGATGGCTGAGAGTGCACTTGGAGAAGTGGCCCAAGAAAGTGCTGAGGTGACAGAGTGTACCTAAACATCACTGGATGACCTTCCTATCCTCAGGTAAAAGGGAAGCTTGGGACGGAACCCTAAGTTCAGCTATAGGAAAAAAAAGAGTTTTGCCATGTTAACTTAACTCCCAGTGGGAGGGCTAGGAACTTCCCGGTGATTTCCTATAACCGGGTAGCCCTCCCTTTGTTTCTGACTAGACAGGAACCATGCAATATGGGAAAGGGCACTTTTTAAAAGGTTCCCCTAAGACGAGCAGAAAGCACAAGGTTATGAGTGAAGGGGACTCTGGAAGTCCTCCTGATTTCTAAAGCTTGATTTTCCTCCGACACTCTCAATAAAGCCTGCCATTTATGGCCCACTTTCTGTCCATCTGTCTGCTCATCTAATTGTCCATCCCTCCCTCCCTCCCTCCCTCCCTCCCTCCATCCATCCATCATCCATCCATCCATCCATCCATCCACCCCATCCATCCATCCAGTGAAGGAATGTAACTCCTGTACGTCCATATTTTTGCTTTATCATTCTAATAGTTGTTCATCTGGCATTGTAAAGGAAAGAACTACTCCTTTGAAACATGTTTTTTCCAGATAATTTTTATCCCTTTAAGAGTGTCTTATTTCATTTAGTCATTTTATTTATTTATTTTTAAAAATTTATTTATTTATTTTGAGAGAGAGAGTACATAAGGGGGGTAGAGGGAGAGAGAGAGAGAGAGAGAGAGAGAGAGAGAGAGAGAGAATCCCAAGTAGGCTTAAACTCATGAATGGTGAGATCATGACCTGAGCTGAAATCAATAGTCAGATGCTTAATCGATTGAACCACCCAGCCCCCCCAAGTGTAGTCATTTTAGAGAGAATTTTAAGTGCATCATAAACTTTCCTTCCTTTTTATTTATTTTTATTTTTAAAAGTTTATTTATTTTGAGAGAGAGAGAGAGAGAGAGAGTGAGCGAAGGAGGGGCAGAAAGAGAGGGGAGAGAGAGAGAATCCCAAGTGGGCTCCATGCTCAGTCTGGAGTCCAACTCAAGGCTTGATCTCACAAACCATGAGATCATGACCTGAGCTGGAATCAAGAGTCAGACAGATGTTCAACTGACTAAGCCACCCAGGTGTCCCTTGTCTTCCTTTTTATTTTTATATATTTTTAAAATTTTAAATGTTTATTTAAGTTTGAGAGAGAGAGAGAGAGAGAGAGAGAGAGAGAGAGAGAGAGAGAGAGTGCAAGCGGGGAAGGGGCACAGAGAGAGGGAGACACAGAATCTGAAGCAGGCTCCAGGCTCTGAGCTATTAGCACAGAGCCTGATGTGGGGCTCAAACCCATGAACTGTGAGATCATGACCTGAGTCAAAGTTGGATGCCTAACCAACTGAGCCACACAGGCACCTCTTGTCTTCTTTTTTAAAAGAGGACATGCGGTTTTGATTTGTATTTCCCTGATAAGGAGCGACGTTGAACATCTTTTCATGTGCCTGTTGGCCATCCGGATGTCTTCTTTAGAGAAATGTCTATTCATGTTTTCTGCGCATTTCTTCACTGGGTTATTTGTTTTTCGGGTGTGGAGTTTGGTGAGCTCTTTATAGATTTTGGATACTAGCCCTTTGTCCGATATGTCATTTGCAAATATCTTTTCCCATTCCGTGGTTGCCTTTTAGTTTTGTTGGTTGTTTCCTTTGCTGTGCAGAAGCTTTTTATCTTCATAAGGTCCCAGTAATTCACTTTTGCTTTTAATTCCCTTGCCTTTGGGGATGTGCCGAGTAAGAGATTGCTACGGCTGAGGTCAGAGAGGTCTTTTCCTGCTTTCTCCTCTAAGGTTTTGATGGTTTCCTGTCTCACATTCAGGTCCTTTATCCATTTTGAGTTTATTTTTGTGAATGGTGTGAGAAAGTGGTCTAGTTTCAACCTTCTGCATGTTGCTGTCCAGTTCTCCCAGCACCATTTGTGAAAGAGACTGTCTTTTTTCCATTGGATGTTCTTTCCTGCTTTGTCAAAGATGAGTTGGCCATACGTTTGTGGGTCTAGTTCT
>NW_026059035.1:0-12370 GCF_023721935.1 Panthera uncia | reverse complement strand
TATATCACATCTTCTTTATTCATCAGTCGGTGGACATTTGGTTTCTTTCCATAATTTGGCTACTGTTGATAATGCTACTATAACCATCATGGTGCATGTGCCACTTTGAAACTATATTTTTTTTACCCTTTGAGTGAATATCTAGTATTGCAATTGCTGGATCATAGAGTAGTTCTACTTTTAACTTTTTGAGGAAGTTCCATACTGTTTTCCAGAGTGGCTACATCAGTTGGCATTCCCACCAACAGTGTAAAAGGATTCTCCTTTCTCTGCATTCTCACCTGCACAAACACCTGTTTTCTGTGTTGTTAATTGTAGCCATTCTGACTGATGTGAGGTGATATCTCATTGTAGTTTTGATTTGTAATTCCCTGTGATGAATGATGTTGGACATCTTCTCATGTGTCTTTTAGCCATCTGAATGTCTTCCTTGGAAAATTATCTACTCATATCTTCTTCCCATTTCTTCACTGAATTATTTATTTTTTGTGTTTTGAGTTTGATAAGTTCTTTATAGACTTTGGATACTAACCCTTTATCAGTATGTCATTTGCAAATATATTTTCTAATTATAAAAGTTCCCATAAAAAAGTTGTCTTTTAGTTTTATTGATTGTTTCATTCACAGTGCAGCAGCTTTTTACGTTGATGATGTCTCAATAGTTTATTTTGGCTTTTGTTTCCCTTGCTTCAGGAGACATATCTAGTAAGAAGTTGCTATGGCCGATGTCAAATAGATTACTGTGAGTGTTCTCTAGGATTTTGATGGTTTCCTGTCTCACATTTAGGTTTTTTGTCCACTTTGAATTTTTTGTGTGTATTGTGTAAGAAAGTGGTCAATTTTTATTATTTTGTGTGGTGGTGTCCAGTTTTCCTAACACCATTTGTTGAAGGGACTATCTTTTTTTTTCCATCGGATAATCTTTCCGATGCTTTTGCTTTCTCAAAAATTAATTGACAATACAGTTGTGGGTCCATTTCTGAGTTTCCTATTCCGTTCCTTTGATCTATGTGTCTGGTTTTGTGCCAATAGCTTACTGTCTTGATCACTACAGCTTTGTAATATAACTTGAAGTCCAGAATTGTGATGCCTCCAGTTTTGCTTTTCTTTTTCAAGATTTCTTTGGCTCTTTGGGGTCTTTTTGGTTCCATACAAATTTTAGGATTGTTCTAGTTCTATGATAAAGGTTGTTGATATTTTGATATGGATTGCATTAAATGTGTAAGTTGCTTTGAGTCCAGGGTGGTTTATTGTTGATCTTTAATTTTGTACCATTGTGTTTAGAAAATATACTTGTTGTGATTTTGGTCTTTTAAATGTATTATATTTATTATGTCTGTTTGTATGTGATTTAACCACAGAAAATTTCTATGTGTAATTGAAGAAAATGTGCATTCTATTTTTCTTTTTTTTAAAGTTTTTAAATGTTTATTTTTGAAGGAGAAAGAGACAGAGCATGAGTAGAGGAGGGGAAGAGAGAGGGAGAGAGAGAGAGAGACAGAATCCGAAGCAGGCTTCAGGCTCTGAGCTGTCAGCACAGAGCCCGACGCAGGGCTCAAACCCACAAACCACAAGATCATGACCTGAGCCAAAGACAGACGTTCAACGAACTGAGCCACCCAGGCGCCCCTACATTCTATTTTTCTTGAATGGAATCTTTTATATATATCTTTTACAACCATGTATTATGAAGAATGATTCAAGTTCTTGTTGAAAAATGTTAATATCACTAACAGAAGTTACTGACTTAAAATAAAACATATCAGAGCGGAGGTGGATTGGGGGATGGGTGAAGTAGGTGAAGGGGATTAAGGGTACATTTATCATGATGAGCACTGAGTAATGAGGTATAGAGTTGTTGAATCACTACATTGTTGTACACCTGAATCTAATATAACACTGTATGTGAACTATACTGGAATTAAAATTAAACACTTAATAAGAAAAAACTTAGGCCAACTGATCCAAAATCCAATAAAGACAGAAACTAGTAAAAAAAAAAAAACAACCAAAAGCTTAAATAGCACAGTAAGTAACATCTGCTTCCTAGTAATCAAGCTGAAAAATCTAAATTTTTAATTACTTATATCTTTAACTTATTTCTAGAAGTAATATTAAGCTAATTGTGCTGTCTTCCCCTTCATAGAGTCTGAAGTCCAGCACAATTCCCATTTTCCTGGCATACTGGTGACTTGCCTTCTTCTGTATGCAGCCAAGTTAGAGTAAACCGAACAGAAAATTTTCAGGAGTAGAATTCTCGTAAGCCAAAATTTTAGGCATTGAAATGTATGTGTGTTAATAAAACAAACTCCAATTTAACAGAGACAAATTTTAGCCAAACTAAACCTAATTTAGTCTGCCAATATATGTGAGGACTCATGGGTCTCATAAGCACTGAAGGGGATAAAATGTGAATTCCTTTTAAGTTATTACATCCTAAAACTTCCCAGCCAAAACTTGTGGCCTAGAGTACTTTGCAAAAATCTCCTTTCTCTGTAGTTTTCTCTTCACAGGATGAACTTTAACTGAAGAGTAGCAGTGTATTTAATGATATTAACTATTATTGTGAATCTGAGGACAAAACTTATGTCAGTGTTAACCATTACATAGTTTAGACATTTGATTGGTTGAATAACATATCATTGAATATGAAGTGTGTAGTAATATATATATCAATGAAAGAAGAGGCAGTTTAATAATTTAGTGTTCAATAGCACCTTTTGGTGAGTTTTCCAAAGCAATAACCCTTCTAGTTATCAAAAACAAAATTTCCAAAGATGGAGTAGAGATTTCTGGGAATTAAGTCTCTAAATGGTAGATTATGGCTTGAAATAGTTTCCCCTTTGTACTCTTCTGTGGAATTCACATTAAAGCACACTCCTTTTCTGGGGTTTCCAGATGGCTCAGTTGGTTGAGCTTCCAATTCTTGATTTTGGCTTGGGTCATGATCTCATGATTCATGAGCTTGAGACCCGCATCAGGCTCTGTGCTGAAAGTGCAGAGTCTGCTTAGGATTCTCTCTCTCACCCTCTCTTTCTGCCCCTCTCCTGCTCATGTTATTTTTTTCTCTCTCTGTCTCAAAGTAAATAAACTTAAAAAAAAAAAACACTACTTCCCATTCCACCCAGACTTTGGACACAAAAGCCTTCCTTTTTCCTTGTTATCTTTAACTCAACTGATAACTACTATGTTTTACTAATGTTTCTAAAAACATAATTAAATATTACTAGAAACAAAAATGGATGAAAACAAAGTTAAAAATGAGCATTAAAAAATAATCAAGTTGACAAACGTTTGTCTTTTCAATCTCTCATAGTTTCTCTGATTCATAAACTCTATTTCACATTATCTGAGGAACTCAGTAGAAATTTTTGTTTTGTAAAATTTTAGACTCATCTGTTCACTTCCATTTTCTTATTTATGTCTTCTGTGCATTGCAGAGAGACCGAAGTAGGCAGCTATTTTGGAAGAAAACAATGGGTGAAAAACCAGATGACTATTCTTTCCATGAGTAATCATAAAATTCTCATATTTCTCTAGGATAAACAAAGTAGAAAAGAGCATTGAAGCCTCCAATGTATTCCTCACTTGGAAAAGACAAATGGTTCTTCTTTCACAGAACCAGAAAGAGTGAGGCTTCAGTAAGGCATTTCTCAAAAATATATTATGAAATTCCAATGATACAATAAGTATGAAGTAAAAATAAGGGCTAATAGGTTACCCTGGTGATTAGATAGACCCTCAAAATATCACATTCACTTTTGTTATCTGTCTAATTATGCTATATCTGATATAAAACAATAAAGGTTCATTCCATTTTTTGTCTCTCGCCTCATAATGTGGTTTTGTTATATTACACATACCATGATAGGTGAGTCAAATGATCAACTCAGTCATACTTCAGTAATCCAGAGAAATTCATCTTTTTTTTTTCAAAGCAGTCATCTGATATGTGGTAACTTTCAAAGGAGCCATCTAATATGGAACATATTATTATGATATTATGGCTTTATTAAGTCAAGTAAAATATGTATAGATGATGAATTTGATGTTGGTATTTAACTATGGCCACCAGTTTTCAAAACTGACTCATCTTTTTTCCTCCATAAGTTTCCATGAATATTGGAATGTGACTGGGTCTAATGAAGATTACTCCAAGAAAGGTGTGTAATTCATGGAAGTGTTAATAAGATGTCAGACCTCAATGTCACAGACCTTACAAACTTCTAAATGGAGCTGAATTCAGTCTTCCAACACACATGAGAACGTTTTAATATCAGTTAGAGAGAAGAAAAAGTACCATATGGGATTTTAGTTATAATTTGAGATAAAGCAGCTGATTTAGGACTTTTAACTCTTCCCTTTCTCCCACATTATTTTAATTAGTACTCTGCATTTTTGTTTAGCCTCATATTTAGATTATACTGTACTTAACATATCCTTGGTGCACAGATTTATCTGAGTGTAATAAAACTGTGAACTTAAGTCAAGGCTATAACAAAATAGTTGCAAAAACTTTCGAATCCTTACTCTAATAAAAATTTCATCTCACCTCACTAAAAATAACCATGTTCCTAGGAATTCAAAGAATTTCATAATCTTTGGATGATAATAGATATGTGGTGTGAGAAGTACTGAGACTGAAAATTACTAGGATTAGACCTGATGTCTTTAAGAAAGAGATAAAGATAGTGCAAAAGGTACAAAGGAAATAATTTGAACACCTAGATGCAACTTGCAGTGTCTTGGAGCAAAAATAAAGTTCATGAAAATAAATGGTCTCCTTTGAGAGACTAAATACAAGGGCTAAATATAGGTGAACACTAAAATGAAAGAAAAGTGTTTGCCTTTTTTCAAAACATTCTGCTACCCATTTGCTTCATCATTTAAATGTATTTTCAGACATATTTTTCGTGGGGGAACTCCAATACATAAAGCACATGAAAGTGGATCTGTTCTGGTTTGAAAGAAAGCTGGGAGATCTAGAGCACTGTTGGTTGGTCTCTTCTTTTTAACCTTTTTTCTTTTCTCTGGCCCCTAAGATACATCTATGGAACTTCAGCGTTTTAAAAAATATAGCTTGCAGACCTTTGCATCAGTCCAGCTGCTCATTTTGTATATGGATAAGCATCTGAGAAGGAAAAAGACCAGTGGAGCCAAAGTTATGCTTGATGTTTGGCAAGAGATAATGTTCTAGAGTCCGACTATCTGAGTTTGGACCTAATTCAGCTACTTAATAGCTGGGTGACCTTGAGTATTACTTAACTTCACTTGTTTCAGTTTCTCCATCTTTGAAATGCAGAAAAAAACAATGAGTTAGTTTACATAAAGTACTGAGATTAATGCGTGGCACACACAGTATATGTGTGTATAATGTATGTGTGTATCTAGGACTATAAGCTCAGGAATTCTTATATACATATGTGTGTATAATGTATGTGTGTGTCTAGGACTATAGCTCAGGAATTCTTATATACCATACTTCCTTTCATGTACTTCAAAATCAAAACTTCAAGTGAATTTTGGACTATACCTGAGGTTTGGTCAAGTGACTAGAGAAGTATTTTGTGAGATTTTTTTCCTAAGCAGTGCTAAGCCTGTTTTGCTGTTGTGAACAGACCATCATGGGCTTTGGAATCAAGCAGATGTAGTTTTGATCTCACGCCCACTACTTGTAACTCTTTGTTCTTTTGTAAATTTCTTAATCCCTTTGGATTTCAATTTCCATATTTAAAAAATGGTGATAATACTAACTACCTCATGGAGCAGTGGCCATGGAACATAATTTTTTAGTGGGCAAAAGCATTACTCTGTGGGAGTGTGTGATAAGTACATTCAAGCCCTATAAAACAATAAACATGAAGGAAAAGCAGAAAAGTTTAGGGTGATCTTAGATAATCTAAGCAGAAGTAGTGGGTTAAAGTGAAACAAAAGAAATAGTAGACCAAAGGAGAAGGAAAATTGAAAGCATGTAGTATTAAACCATGTAATGATCATTTCCAAGGGAAGATGTGGAAGTCCCTTGGTTTGGGTCATTTCATATTGAATTGAATTGAATTAAGGTAAAGTTTTATCTATCTGGGGAGCAATTTTCCCTGGCTGGAAAACCAAGAAGATGAGCTAATAAGGGATTTGTATCTTTTTTTTTTTTTTTTTTTTTTGAGGCAGGGGTGGAAATGTCTCCTGGATGCACATCTGCATGGAGTCTGAGTCAGCTGGGGATGATAAGAAGCAAGAGAAACCCACACATAGGGAGAAAAAGAAAGAAGGAATGTAGAACAGGGATAATGGGAAAGAACTAGGAAATATAGGTAAGAATTAAAGACAAAGAAAATGAAGAGGGGGAGAAATGAAAAGAGCATAGAGTGAAACAAAACAGAAAAGAGAGAGAGGAACAACCGAGAAAGACTTATATCAAGAGTGTTGAGGTGTTACTAGACACAGTGACGCTGATATCCACTTCTCATTAATGATACATCTTTTCATTACATAGGCCATGTGAACTGGGGCTTGGCATCAGAAAACAATTGGTTCCTAGCAGCTGATAAATAAACAAGCCCAAGCCCAGAGATAATTAGTTAGAGACATCCTTTTTCCTCCCCACTGAAAGAAACATCCTTTTTTTCCCTCCTCTTCAAAAGGTAAACAATGCTTGTTTCCTAGAAACAGCTGGGAGTATAGGGAAGAATATCAGCTGTTTTTGCCAGCTCCAGAGTTCATTCCAGGGATCCTATTCCCTTTCCCATTATACTAGTTCTTCAGTCAACCCATTTGCAGAGATGAAGTTCCCCACCCAACATACCTGTGCCAAAGAAAGTAGAGGCTTTTGTACTCTCTCAGAGTCCCCAGGCTTTGGAAAATGATCTCTGTCCTGTGGTGGCACCACCTAAACAATCTTGTACAAAAAAGAGAACACATTTCTAAAAGTTTTCATTTGGAAAGTACTAGAAGCATTTGCATAAGACACTGACTATCTTATTGGCTTTCACATGTTCTCTTCCTGGTTCTGGTTCTGCTGTACCCAGTCCCTTTCCCACAAGCTCTTATATAGCTTTTGCTGTTCTGTCTGCACTTTCCTACCTTCAACTACTTATTGCCTTCAACCATCTCTTTCCATTTTCTTTTCACATGGCTCTAATGGGAAAAATAGATGATTCTAGAGGTGATTGTAAAGTTTAGCAATCATTGTCAGAGTTAGAGGTAATTACTCAGAAAACTATTTACCTCTTCCTACCTTGGGGAAGCTGTCCTTCATTAAACTCTATCAGAGACCATATTGTACTTAGGTCAGTGAACATAACAACACTAGCAATAATAAACTTGTATTTTTCTGTGGCAGGTTACATCTTACCACACAGCTTCATATTTGTTATATTTAAATCTCAACAACCTTGTGATATTGTGGTTCAAATATTCAATTTGTACTTGAAGAAACAGAAAGAAATGTACAAACTGAAAGAGATGTAAATTTTGAATATTGGAAAACAATCACAACAGTGCTGGGTTTAAGATTGAGTCTTCAGGAAGGCAATCAGATATTTTTCCAGTGGCCAATGAACAGGACCAGCCTTATAAATGGTGGTATACAAGTATTCTCTGACTTTGAATTGTAGCCCTCATGATTAAAATTCCCTTTCCACTGACTTGACCACTGACATGAGTGATAAACCCTCAGTATTTGAAAGGTACAATGATAATTTGGAAAATTTGATCCAATTCTTCACGTAATATCTGACCCTTTCTACATTATTCCTATGAAATAGTAATTGGGTCTCTCCTCAAAAACTTTCAACAGCAGAAATCTACTAATTTCTGAGGGATTCTATATGTCTAAAATCTAGCTGGATCTTTCTATTGACTTTAAATCTGTCCGTTTGTTATATGTAACTACCAAAACCCACTACACCTGTTGAGCTCGGTTTAAAATCACTCTCTCCTTCCCCATTAGAGCCCTTCAGATAGCTAACAACAGGGGGCCAGACCTTCCTGGCGTTCTTGTGCCAGCTACTCACTCCCTGAACCCATGTGTTCTTCTTCATGTGGCATAGTTCAAAATATCTTCATCGTCCTGGTTATAGCCCTAAAAACTCTCCAGCCTCTCCTTGTTCCCTTAAAATGTGACACTCAACTCTGAGTACCACAGTCCTGCTTTGCTGTGAAAGATAAAAAATATTGTGTGCTTATCGACACCCACTTCCCAGATTCTGAATTTCTGTCCATGCAGCCTCATCATAAGGCTGACTCACACAGATCCAGTAACTGGGAACTGGTTTAAGATATGTACACTTAATTGGGAAACAATTTTGTATCTCTTGGAAAGATCACACTTTACTCAGCCTACTCATTTCCCTCCTTAAACCATTATTACGCTAAACAGAACAATTCCCAGTACTGGTAAGCTTTACTGAATTACAGTGTTTTAGCTGGAAGAGATTTTAGGAAACAGAGGATCAGGGAGGTGAAATTGTCTCCCAATATCACACAAGGAGTTAATAACTGAGCATAGTCTATAACTCAGATTCACTAAGCCCAGGCTGGAGTTCCTTAGGACCTCAGAGGTATCAGCCTTAGATGACTCTGCAGCTCTTATCTTTTAGGACATACCACATCAGTGGAAAGATCTCCAAAAGCTGCCAAATATTTCCTTTCTGACTCAATTTCCCCCCTTACCTTGTACACTATTTCCTGGCTTCCCCCAAGACAAAACTTGGGTGAATCTTAGGGTGCATTAATAAAAGACCTAAGGAATCCCAAGAAACATAAGCATGTGCCAGAAATGCTGCCACCAGAAAATTTAAAACTGCAGAACACACTGTACTAGATTGGCCCCATGCTCTTTATGCTGATGCTAGACCCAATACCTAAGGCAACTATTTATTGGGGGACATTTGACTAGACACCAGAGTGTGATAAGTATATTCAAGCCCTAGAGCCCTTATGGTAAACACAAAGTCTTACCAAAATAGCTTCCTTGACCCAGCCTCTGGAGGTTATGGGTGGTTCTCCCCAACATCTCAAACTGTGGCAGGTGGCAAGAATCCAAAGGAGCTAGGCAACAGATCCAAAAATCAGCAAGTCCTTCAATTTTCCTTCATTTTCTGAATGTTTCAAGTTTCTATGGAGTGGTGAAACTTCTGAGTAAAAATAGCAACTTGAATGCACACATCTAATTTCACTACCTCTTGAAACCTTGTTAAAACTAGAACAAAGGTATCTTTTTAAAAATCATAAATCCACAAGGAGGGGGGAAATAGGAGAGAAGATAGAAGCCATTAAGTCCGATTAGCCAGAATACAGATGGACAGGTAGGAACCAACTAACCATGCTCAAGAAAACATAATTCTATGTTGGCAAAAAGGGAAAGATAAGAACAAATAAGTTTATGCTGAATCATCCTCAAAAAAGCTCAAAAATGGTGGCCATAGTTAATTTGGAAGTAAGGATAAAGTAGAGTCTATGACTGATAGCCTAGGTTATACTGTGGTAACCAGAATCTCATAGGTTGAAAACATAAGATTTGTTCACATTACATGTTCAATGTAATAACTCAGGAAATGAGGTTTATGGGGGCTCCACCTTGAAATATTCCTTCATGATTGCCATAGGAGGGGAAAAGTAACATGTCAAATCATACATTTACTCTTCCTTTATTTTTTAAATGTTTATTTATTTTTGAGAGAGAGAGACAGACACAGAGAGACACAGAGAGAGAGGGACAGAGAGAAGGGGAGAGACCGAGGGAGACACAATCTGAAGGTGGCTCCAGGCTCTGAGCTGTCCTCACAGAGCCAGACAGGGGGCTCAAGCCCATGAACTATGAGATCATGAAGTCAGATAGATGCTTAATTGACTAAGCTACCCAGGCATCCCTTTTTACTCTTTAGCACTTTGCCTGGAAATGACGTATTTCATCTCCTTACATTTCAAGGCCAAAACAAGTCACATGGCTGTGTTTAATCTTCAAAGAAGATGGGGAAGTGAAATGAGGAAAGCTGAGTTATTGTTGTATTGCCCTAATGTCTACCTTAAAGGAAGCTTAAATAAATAGTATCACCTGAAAACTGTTTAAGTAGCTGTTTTGAGCCCTATATATTTTTTTTCTCTGCTGTATATCACAATGGCAGAAACCTGGGCATTTATTTTCTTGAATTTGTTAATGATTTGATGATTTCCATGTTTAATGATTTGATGATTTCCATGTTTCTATTTTCACTGTTTTCTCTCCGTGGAACTCCTATTATATGGATGTTAGATCCTCTGGATTAGTCCATGATTATTTTACCTTTTATCTCCCATATACTATTTCTGTTTTGTTTAATTTTATGGGAAATTTTCTCAACTATCTTCAAAAGTTTTATTAAGTTTTTCATTTTTTGATATCTTGTTTATAAGTCCCAAAGTCTTTTTTATTCTCTGGGTTTTGGAGAGGGTGAAACAAAAGCTATCTTGACTGAAAAACACCAGTTATAGCTGTGGATAGGGCTATTGTACTAAACTGAAACTACCTCCCCCATACCTTCGTCCTCCACTTCCACCTTCTTCTTAAAAGGTAGCAGATAAGTCTTTGCCTTTTAAGCAGGATGCTGAAAAGTATTTTTGGGGCAATCAAACCATCCTTAAATAAACTTTTATAATCATACTGACAGTATAGTAATATAACCTTAAAATAAAATTCAAAGTCAACAAGTCATAAATGTGAACTCAGAGATTCCAATCAGTAAAAAGAAGTAAGAACAGGTAACTAAAACTTATGAGACAGTGAGGAAACTAACAGAGAAAGAAATGTAGAGCAAACAGAAATTATGCAGGTAGAGATACAAACAAGAATAAGAATTTATACAAATGTAGCATTCAGAGAATAAAAAAGACTTTGGGACTTGTAAACGTGATAGCAAAAATGAAAAACTTAATAGAAACTTTTGACGACAGTTGAAAAAATTTCCCAGAAAAGTAAACAAAACAGAGAAATAGTATATGGGAGATCCAAGGTAAAATAGTCATGGACCAATCCAGAGGATCTAACATCCATATAATAGGAGTTTTACAGAGAGAAAACAGTGAAAATAGAAACATGGAATCATCAAATCATTAACAAATTCAAGAAAATATCCTAGGACTGAATGTCTTGGATTTCTAGAAAAGGCCCATAGAGTGCCTTTAACGATGGGAAGAAAAATTGATCTACAACAAGTGAAATTGTAAGATTTCAGGGTGCTTGAAGAAAAGAAAAAAAATGTTAAAGCTTCCAGAGAAATATGAACAGGCCATATGTAAAAATAATCAAGAATTAGAATGACTAGATTTCTCAATAGGCAACATTAGAAACTAGAAAATGAAGAAGGAATACTTTCAAAATTCTGAAGGAAAGTTATTTTCAACATTTAATTTTATGACCAAATATTAAGGTACATGAAAACACTTTCAGATATGTGAATTGTCGTGGATTTAATTATGTTCCCTTCAAATTCTATATTGAAATCCTACCCCCCCATTACCTCAAAATGTGACTTTGTTTGGAAATAAGATTTTTAAAGATATAATTTTACTTAATATGAGATCATACTGGAGTAGGGTGGACCCTTAATCCAATAAGGTTTATATCCTTATAAAAAGGGGAAATTTGGTTTTTTTTTATTTTTTTTTAAATTTGAGAATAGTTGACACACAATTTTACATTACTTTCAGGTAAACAACATAGTGACTTGGTAAGTTTACACATTATGCTATGCTCATCACAAGTATAGCTATCATTTGTCACCATACAACACTATTACAGTGCCATTGACTATATTTCCTATGCTGTGACTTTTATTTCTGTAACTTATTAATTCCATAACTGAAAGTTTGTATCTTCCATTCCCTTTCACCTATTTTGTCACCCCCCGCCCCCCTTCCCTCTAGCAACTATCAGGTTGTTCTCTGTTATTTGTAGGTCTGATTCTGCTTTTTGTTTGTTTATTAATTTTTTTAGATTCCACATATAAGTGAAATCATAGAGTATTTGTCTTTCTCAGTATGACTTATTTCACTTAGTATAATACCCTCTAGGTCATCTATGTTGTCACAAATGGCACAAACATCCTTTTTATGGCTGCATAATATCCCATTCAGTCTGTGTGTGTGTGTGTGTGTGTGTGTGTGTGGCATCTTCCTTATCCATTCACTTTACCAGTAGATTTAAAAGGCACATTTGGACACAGATACACACACTGTGAGAATGCCACATGAATATGAAGGTAGAGATTGAGGTAATTTGTCTACAAGACAAAGAATGCCAAAGATTGTCAACAATCCACAAGAGGCTAGGAAAGCTGTATAGAACATTTTTTTCCTCACAACCCCCAAAAGAAATCAAAGTTTTTGACACCTC
>NW_026059034.1:0-12370 GCF_023721935.1 Panthera uncia | reverse complement strand
TATATCACATCTTCTTTATTCATCAGTCGGTGGACATTTGGTTTCTTTCCATAATTTGGCTACTGTTGATAATGCTACTATAACCATCATGGTGCATGTGCCACTTTGAAACTATATTTTTTTTACCCTTTGAGTGAATATCTAGTATTGCAATTGCTGGAT
This sequence comes from Panthera uncia, assembly GCF_023721935.1. NCBI lineage: Eukaryota > Metazoa > Chordata > Mammalia > Carnivora > Felidae > Panthera > Panthera uncia. The sequence continues at coordinate 12,208 of NW_026059034.1, read as the reverse complement.
CATAGAGTAGTTCTACTTTTAACTTTTTGAGGAAGTTCCATACTGTTTTCCAGAGTGGCTACATCAGTTGGCATTCCCACCAACAGTGTAAAAGGATTCTCCTTTCTCTGCATTCTCACCTGCACAAACACCTGTTTTCTGTGTTGTTAATTGTAGCCATTCTGACTGATGTGAGGTGATATCTCATTGTAGTTTTGATTTGTAATTCCCTGTGATGAATGATGTTGGACATCTTCTCATGTGTCTTTTAGCCATCTGAATGTCTTCCTTGGAAAATTATCTACTCATATCTTCTTCCCATTTCTTCACTGAATTATTTATTTTTTGTGTTTTGAGTTTGATAAGTTCTTTATAGACTTTGGATACTAACCCTTTATCAGTATGTCATTTGCAAATATATTTTCTAATTATAAAAGTTCCCATAAAAAAGTTGTCTTTTAGTTTTATTGATTGTTTCATTCACAGTGCAGCAGCTTTTTACGTTGATGATGTCTCAATAGTTTATTTTGGCTTTTGTTTCCCTTGCTTCAGGAGACATATCTAGTAAGAAGTTGCTATGGCCGATGTCAAATAGATTACTGTGAGTGTTCTCTAGGATTTTGATGGTTTCCTGTCTCACATTTAGGTTTTTTGTCCACTTTGAATTTTTTGTGTGTATTGTGTAAGAAAGTGGTCAATTTTTATTATTTTGTGTGGTGGTGTCCAGTTTTCCTAACACCATTTGTTGAAGGGACTATCTTTTTTTTTCCATCGGATAATCTTTCCGATGCTTTTGCTTTCTCAAAAATTAATTGACAATACAGTTGTGGGTCCATTTCTGAGTTTCCTATTCCGTTCCTTTGATCTATGTGTCTGGTTTTGTGCCAATAGCTTACTGTCTTGATCACTACAGCTTTGTAATATAACTTGAAGTCCAGAATTGTGATGCCTCCAGTTTTGCTTTTCTTTTTCAAGATTTCTTTGGCTCTTTGGGGTCTTTTTGGTTCCATACAAATTTTAGGATTGTTCTAGTTCTATGATAAAGGTTGTTGATATTTTGATATGGATTGCATTAAATGTGTAAGTTGCTTTGAGTCCAGGGTGGTTTATTGTTGATCTTTAATTTTGTACCATTGTGTTTAGAAAATATACTTGTTGTGATTTTGGTCTTTTAAATGTATTATATTTATTATGTCTGTTTGTATGTGATTTAACCACAGAAAATTTCTATGTGTAATTGAAGAAAATGTGCATTCTATTTTTCTTTTTTTTAAAGTTTTTAAATGTTTATTTTTGAAGGAGAAAGAGACAGAGCATGAGTAGAGGAGGGGAAGAGAGAGGGAGAGAGAGAGAGAGACAGAATCCGAAGCAGGCTTCAGGCTCTGAGCTGTCAGCACAGAGCCCGACGCAGGGCTCAAACCCACAAACCACAAGATCATGACCTGAGCCAAAGACAGACGTTCAACGAACTGAGCCACCCAGGCGCCCCTACATTCTATTTTTCTTGAATGGAATCTTTTATATATATCTTTTACAACCATGTATTATGAAGAATGATTCAAGTTCTTGTTGAAAAATGTTAATATCACTAACAGAAGTTACTGACTTAAAATAAAACATATCAGAGCGGAGGTGGATTGGGGGATGGGTGAAGTAGGTGAAGGGGATTAAGGGTACATTTATCATGATGAGCACTGAGTAATGAGGTATAGAGTTGTTGAATCACTACATTGTTGTACACCTGAATCTAATATAACACTGTATGTGAACTATACTGGAATTAAAATTAAACACTTAATAAGAAAAAACTTAGGCCAACTGATCCAAAATCCAATAAAGACAGAAACTAGTAAAAAAAAAAAAACAACCAAAAGCTTAAATAGCACAGTAAGTAACATCTGCTTCCTAGTAATCAAGCTGAAAAATCTAAATTTTTAATTACTTATATCTTTAACTTATTTCTAGAAGTAATATTAAGCTAATTGTGCTGTCTTCCCCTTCATAGAGTCTGAAGTCCAGCACAATTCCCATTTTCCTGGCATACTGGTGACTTGCCTTCTTCTGTATGCAGCCAAGTTAGAGTAAACCGAACAGAAAATTTTCAGGAGTAGAATTCTCGTAAGCCAAAATTTTAGGCATTGAAATGTATGTGTGTTAATAAAACAAACTCCAATTTAACAGAGACAAATTTTAGCCAAACTAAACCTAATTTAGTCTGCCAATATATGTGAGGACTCATGGGTCTCATAAGCACTGAAGGGGATAAAATGTGAATTCCTTTTAAGTTATTACATCCTAAAACTTCCCAGCCAAAACTTGTGGCCTAGAGTACTTTGCAAAAATCTCCTTTCTCTGTAGTTTTCTCTTCACAGGATGAACTTTAACTGAAGAGTAGCAGTGTATTTAATGATATTAACTATTATTGTGAATCTGAGGACAAAACTTATGTCAGTGTTAACCATTACATAGTTTAGACATTTGATTGGTTGAATAACATATCATTGAATATGAAGTGTGTAGTAATATATATATCAATGAAAGAAGAGGCAGTTTAATAATTTAGTGTTCAATAGCACCTTTTGGTGAGTTTTCCAAAGCAATAACCCTTCTAGTTATCAAAAACAAAATTTCCAAAGATGGAGTAGAGATTTCTGGGAATTAAGTCTCTAAATGGTAGATTATGGCTTGAAATAGTTTCCCCTTTGTACTCTTCTGTGGAATTCACATTAAAGCACACTCCTTTTCTGGGGTTTCCAGATGGCTCAGTTGGTTGAGCTTCCAATTCTTGATTTTGGCTTGGGTCATGATCTCATGATTCATGAGCTTGAGACCCGCATCAGGCTCTGTGCTGAAAGTGCAGAGTCTGCTTAGGATTCTCTCTCTCACCCTCTCTTTCTGCCCCTCTCCTGCTCATGTTATTTTTTTCTCTCTCTGTCTCAAAGTAAATAAACTTAAAAAAAAAAAACACTACTTCCCATTCCACCCAGACTTTGGACACAAAAGCCTTCCTTTTTCCTTGTTATCTTTAACTCAACTGATAACTACTATGTTTTACTAATGTTTCTAAAAACATAATTAAATATTACTAGAAACAAAAATGGATGAAAACAAAGTTAAAAATGAGCATTAAAAAATAATCAAGTTGACAAACGTTTGTCTTTTCAATCTCTCATAGTTTCTCTGATTCATAAACTCTATTTCACATTATCTGAGGAACTCAGTAGAAATTTTTGTTTTGTAAAATTTTAGACTCATCTGTTCACTTCCATTTTCTTATTTATGTCTTCTGTGCATTGCAGAGAGACCGAAGTAGGCAGCTATTTTGGAAGAAAACAATGGGTGAAAAACCAGATGACTATTCTTTCCATGAGTAATCATAAAATTCTCATATTTCTCTAGGATAAACAAAGTAGAAAAGAGCATTGAAGCCTCCAATGTATTCCTCACTTGGAAAAGACAAATGGTTCTTCTTTCACAGAACCAGAAAGAGTGAGGCTTCAGTAAGGCATTTCTCAAAAATATATTATGAAATTCCAATGATACAATAAGTATGAAGTAAAAATAAGGGCTAATAGGTTACCCTGGTGATTAGATAGACCCTCAAAATATCACATTCACTTTTGTTATCTGTCTAATTATGCTATATCTGATATAAAACAATAAAGGTTCATTCCATTTTTTGTCTCTCGCCTCATAATGTGGTTTTGTTATATTACACATACCATGATAGGTGAGTCAAATGATCAACTCAGTCATACTTCAGTAATCCAGAGAAATTCATCTTTTTTTTTTCAAAGCAGTCATCTGATATGTGGTAACTTTCAAAGGAGCCATCTAATATGGAACATATTATTATGATATTATGGCTTTATTAAGTCAAGTAAAATATGTATAGATGATGAATTTGATGTTGGTATTTAACTATGGCCACCAGTTTTCAAAACTGACTCATCTTTTTTCCTCCATAAGTTTCCATGAATATTGGAATGTGACTGGGTCTAATGAAGATTACTCCAAGAAAGGTGTGTAATTCATGGAAGTGTTAATAAGATGTCAGACCTCAATGTCACAGACCTTACAAACTTCTAAATGGAGCTGAATTCAGTCTTCCAACACACATGAGAACGTTTTAATATCAGTTAGAGAGAAGAAAAAGTACCATATGGGATTTTAGTTATAATTTGAGATAAAGCAGCTGATTTAGGACTTTTAACTCTTCCCTTTCTCCCACATTATTTTAATTAGTACTCTGCATTTTTGTTTAGCCTCATATTTAGATTATACTGTACTTAACATATCCTTGGTGCACAGATTTATCTGAGTGTAATAAAACTGTGAACTTAAGTCAAGGCTATAACAAAATAGTTGCAAAAACTTTCGAATCCTTACTCTAATAAAAATTTCATCTCACCTCACTAAAAATAACCATGTTCCTAGGAATTCAAAGAATTTCATAATCTTTGGATGATAATAGATATGTGGTGTGAGAAGTACTGAGACTGAAAATTACTAGGATTAGACCTGATGTCTTTAAGAAAGAGATAAAGATAGTGCAAAAGGTACAAAGGAAATAATTTGAACACCTAGATGCAACTTGCAGTGTCTTGGAGCAAAAATAAAGTTCATGAAAATAAATGGTCTCCTTTGAGAGACTAAATACAAGGGCTAAATATAGGTGAACACTAAAATGAAAGAAAAGTGTTTGCCTTTTTTCAAAACATTCTGCTACCCATTTGCTTCATCATTTAAATGTATTTTCAGACATATTTTTCGTGGGGGAACTCCAATACATAAAGCACATGAAAGTGGATCTGTTCTGGTTTGAAAGAAAGCTGGGAGATCTAGAGCACTGTTGGTTGGTCTCTTCTTTTTAACCTTTTTTCTTTTCTCTGGCCCCTAAGATACATCTATGGAACTTCAGCGTTTTAAAAAATATAGCTTGCAGACCTTTGCATCAGTCCAGCTGCTCATTTTGTATATGGATAAGCATCTGAGAAGGAAAAAGACCAGTGGAGCCAAAGTTATGCTTGATGTTTGGCAAGAGATAATGTTCTAGAGTCCGACTATCTGAGTTTGGACCTAATTCAGCTACTTAATAGCTGGGTGACCTTGAGTATTACTTAACTTCACTTGTTTCAGTTTCTCCATCTTTGAAATGCAGAAAAAAACAATGAGTTAGTTTACATAAAGTACTGAGATTAATGCGTGGCACACACAGTATATGTGTGTATAATGTATGTGTGTATCTAGGACTATAAGCTCAGGAATTCTTATATACATATGTGTGTATAATGTATGTGTGTGTCTAGGACTATAGCTCAGGAATTCTTATATACCATACTTCCTTTCATGTACTTCAAAATCAAAACTTCAAGTGAATTTTGGACTATACCTGAGGTTTGGTCAAGTGACTAGAGAAGTATTTTGTGAGATTTTTTTCCTAAGCAGTGCTAAGCCTGTTTTGCTGTTGTGAACAGACCATCATGGGCTTTGGAATCAAGCAGATGTAGTTTTGATCTCACGCCCACTACTTGTAACTCTTTGTTCTTTTGTAAATTTCTTAATCCCTTTGGATTTCAATTTCCATATTTAAAAAATGGTGATAATACTAACTACCTCATGGAGCAGTGGCCATGGAACATAATTTTTTAGTGGGCAAAAGCATTACTCTGTGGGAGTGTGTGATAAGTACATTCAAGCCCTATAAAACAATAAACATGAAGGAAAAGCAGAAAAGTTTAGGGTGATCTTAGATAATCTAAGCAGAAGTAGTGGGTTAAAGTGAAACAAAAGAAATAGTAGACCAAAGGAGAAGGAAAATTGAAAGCATGTAGTATTAAACCATGTAATGATCATTTCCAAGGGAAGATGTGGAAGTCCCTTGGTTTGGGTCATTTCATATTGAATTGAATTGAATTAAGGTAAAGTTTTATCTATCTGGGGAGCAATTTTCCCTGGCTGGAAAACCAAGAAGATGAGCTAATAAGGGATTTGTATCTTTTTTTTTTTTTTTTTTTTTGAGGCAGGGGTGGAAATGTCTCCTGGATGCACATCTGCATGGAGTCTGAGTCAGCTGGGGATGATAAGAAGCAAGAGAAACCCACACATAGGGAGAAAAAGAAAGAAGGAATGTAGAACAGGGATAATGGGAAAGAACTAGGAAATATAGGTAAGAATTAAAGACAAAGAAAATGAAGAGGGGGAGAAATGAAAAGAGCATAGAGTGAAACAAAACAGAAAAGAGAGAGAGGAACAACCGAGAAAGACTTATATCAAGAGTGTTGAGGTGTTACTAGACACAGTGACGCTGATATCCACTTCTCATTAATGATACATCTTTTCATTACATAGGCCATGTGAACTGGGGCTTGGCATCAGAAAACAATTGGTTCCTAGCAGCTGATAAATAAACAAGCCCAAGCCCAGAGATAATTAGTTAGAGACATCCTTTTTCCTCCCCACTGAAAGAAACATCCTTTTTTTCCCTCCTCTTCAAAAGGTAAACAATGCTTGTTTCCTAGAAACAGCTGGGAGTATAGGGAAGAATATCAGCTGTTTTTGCCAGCTCCAGAGTTCATTCCAGGGATCCTATTCCCTTTCCCATTATACTAGTTCTTCAGTCAACCCATTTGCAGAGATGAAGTTCCCCACCCAACATACCTGTGCCAAAGAAAGTAGAGGCTTTTGTACTCTCTCAGAGTCCCCAGGCTTTGGAAAATGATCTCTGTCCTGTGGTGGCACCACCTAAACAATCTTGTACAAAAAAGAGAACACATTTCTAAAAGTTTTCATTTGGAAAGTACTAGAAGCATTTGCATAAGACACTGACTATCTTATTGGCTTTCACATGTTCTCTTCCTGGTTCTGGTTCTGCTGTACCCAGTCCCTTTCCCACAAGCTCTTATATAGCTTTTGCTGTTCTGTCTGCACTTTCCTACCTTCAACTACTTATTGCCTTCAACCATCTCTTTCCATTTTCTTTTCACATGGCTCTAATGGGAAAAATAGATGATTCTAGAGGTGATTGTAAAGTTTAGCAATCATTGTCAGAGTTAGAGGTAATTACTCAGAAAACTATTTACCTCTTCCTACCTTGGGGAAGCTGTCCTTCATTAAACTCTATCAGAGACCATATTGTACTTAGGTCAGTGAACATAACAACACTAGCAATAATAAACTTGTATTTTTCTGTGGCAGGTTACATCTTACCACACAGCTTCATATTTGTTATATTTAAATCTCAACAACCTTGTGATATTGTGGTTCAAATATTCAATTTGTACTTGAAGAAACAGAAAGAAATGTACAAACTGAAAGAGATGTAAATTTTGAATATTGGAAAACAATCACAACAGTGCTGGGTTTAAGATTGAGTCTTCAGGAAGGCAATCAGATATTTTTCCAGTGGCCAATGAACAGGACCAGCCTTATAAATGGTGGTATACAAGTATTCTCTGACTTTGAATTGTAGCCCTCATGATTAAAATTCCCTTTCCACTGACTTGACCACTGACATGAGTGATAAACCCTCAGTATTTGAAAGGTACAATGATAATTTGGAAAATTTGATCCAATTCTTCACGTAATATCTGACCCTTTCTACATTATTCCTATGAAATAGTAATTGGGTCTCTCCTCAAAAACTTTCAACAGCAGAAATCTACTAATTTCTGAGGGATTCTATATGTCTAAAATCTAGCTGGATCTTTCTATTGACTTTAAATCTGTCCGTTTGTTATATGTAACTACCAAAACCCACTACACCTGTTGAGCTCGGTTTAAAATCACTCTCTCCTTCCCCATTAGAGCCCTTCAGATAGCTAACAACAGGGGGCCAGACCTTCCTGGCGTTCTTGTGCCAGCTACTCACTCCCTGAACCCATGTGTTCTTCTTCATGTGGCATAGTTCAAAATATCTTCATCGTCCTGGTTATAGCCCTAAAAACTCTCCAGCCTCTCCTTGTTCCCTTAAAATGTGACACTCAACTCTGAGTACCACAGTCCTGCTTTGCTGTGAAAGATAAAAAATATTGTGTGCTTATCGACACCCACTTCCCAGATTCTGAATTTCTGTCCATGCAGCCTCATCATAAGGCTGACTCACACAGATCCAGTAACTGGGAACTGGTTTAAGATATGTACACTTAATTGGGAAACAATTTTGTATCTCTTGGAAAGATCACACTTTACTCAGCCTACTCATTTCCCTCCTTAAACCATTATTACGCTAAACAGAACAATTCCCAGTACTGGTAAGCTTTACTGAATTACAGTGTTTTAGCTGGAAGAGATTTTAGGAAACAGAGGATCAGGGAGGTGAAATTGTCTCCCAATATCACACAAGGAGTTAATAACTGAGCATAGTCTATAACTCAGATTCACTAAGCCCAGGCTGGAGTTCCTTAGGACCTCAGAGGTATCAGCCTTAGATGACTCTGCAGCTCTTATCTTTTAGGACATACCACATCAGTGGAAAGATCTCCAAAAGCTGCCAAATATTTCCTTTCTGACTCAATTTCCCCCCTTACCTTGTACACTATTTCCTGGCTTCCCCCAAGACAAAACTTGGGTGAATCTTAGGGTGCATTAATAAAAGACCTAAGGAATCCCAAGAAACATAAGCATGTGCCAGAAATGCTGCCACCAGAAAATTTAAAACTGCAGAACACACTGTACTAGATTGGCCCCATGCTCTTTATGCTGATGCTAGACCCAATACCTAAGGCAACTATTTATTGGGGGACATTTGACTAGACACCAGAGTGTGATAAGTATATTCAAGCCCTAGAGCCCTTATGGTAAACACAAAGTCTTACCAAAATAGCTTCCTTGACCCAGCCTCTGGAGGTTATGGGTGGTTCTCCCCAACATCTCAAACTGTGGCAGGTGGCAAGAATCCAAAGGAGCTAGGCAACAGATCCAAAAATCAGCAAGTCCTTCAATTTTCCTTCATTTTCTGAATGTTTCAAGTTTCTATGGAGTGGTGAAACTTCTGAGTAAAAATAGCAACTTGAATGCACACATCTAATTTCACTACCTCTTGAAACCTTGTTAAAACTAGAACAAAGGTATCTTTTTAAAAATCATAAATCCACAAGGAGGGGGGAAATAGGAGAGAAGATAGAAGCCATTAAGTCCGATTAGCCAGAATACAGATGGACAGGTAGGAACCAACTAACCATGCTCAAGAAAACATAATTCTATGTTGGCAAAAAGGGAAAGATAAGAACAAATAAGTTTATGCTGAATCATCCTCAAAAAAGCTCAAAAATGGTGGCCATAGTTAATTTGGAAGTAAGGATAAAGTAGAGTCTATGACTGATAGCCTAGGTTATACTGTGGTAACCAGAATCTCATAGGTTGAAAACATAAGATTTGTTCACATTACATGTTCAATGTAATAACTCAGGAAATGAGGTTTATGGGGGCTCCACCTTGAAATATTCCTTCATGATTGCCATAGGAGGGGAAAAGTAACATGTCAAATCATACATTTACTCTTCCTTTATTTTTTAAATGTTTATTTATTTTTGAGAGAGAGAGACAGACACAGAGAGACACAGAGAGAGAGGGACAGAGAGAAGGGGAGAGACCGAGGGAGACACAATCTGAAGGTGGCTCCAGGCTCTGAGCTGTCCTCACAGAGCCAGACAGGGGGCTCAAGCCCATGAACTATGAGATCATGAAGTCAGATAGATGCTTAATTGACTAAGCTACCCAGGCATCCCTTTTTACTCTTTAGCACTTTGCCTGGAAATGACGTATTTCATCTCCTTACATTTCAAGGCCAAAACAAGTCACATGGCTGTGTTTAATCTTCAAAGAAGATGGGGAAGTGAAATGAGGAAAGCTGAGTTATTGTTGTATTGCCCTAATGTCTACCTTAAAGGAAGCTTAAATAAATAGTATCACCTGAAAACTGTTTAAGTAGCTGTTTTGAGCCCTATATATTTTTTTTCTCTGCTGTATATCACAATGGCAGAAACCTGGGCATTTATTTTCTTGAATTTGTTAATGATTTGATGATTTCCATGTTTAATGATTTGATGATTTCCATGTTTCTATTTTCACTGTTTTCTCTCCGTGGAACTCCTATTATATGGATGTTAGATCCTCTGGATTAGTCCATGATTATTTTACCTTTTATCTCCCATATACTATTTCTGTTTTGTTTAATTTTATGGGAAATTTTCTCAACTATCTTCAAAAGTTTTATTAAGTTTTTCATTTTTTGATATCTTGTTTATAAGTCCCAAAGTCTTTTTTATTCTCTGGGTTTTGGAGAGGGTGAAACAAAAGCTATCTTGACTGAAAAACACCAGTTATAGCTGTGGATAGGGCTATTGTACTAAACTGAAACTACCTCCCCCATACCTTCGTCCTCCACTTCCACCTTCTTCTTAAAAGGTAGCAGATAAGTCTTTGCCTTTTAAGCAGGATGCTGAAAAGTATTTTTGGGGCAATCAAACCATCCTTAAATAAACTTTTATAATCATACTGACAGTATAGTAATATAACCTTAAAATAAAATTCAAAGTCAACAAGTCATAAATGTGAACTCAGAGATTCCAATCAGTAAAAAGAAGTAAGAACAGGTAACTAAAACTTATGAGACAGTGAGGAAACTAACAGAGAAAGAAATGTAGAGCAAACAGAAATTATGCAGGTAGAGATACAAACAAGAATAAGAATTTATACAAATGTAGCATTCAGAGAATAAAAAAGACTTTGGGACTTGTAAACGTGATAGCAAAAATGAAAAACTTAATAGAAACTTTTGACGACAGTTGAAAAAATTTCCCAGAAAAGTAAACAAAACAGAGAAATAGTATATGGGAGATCCAAGGTAAAATAGTCATGGACCAATCCAGAGGATCTAACATCCATATAATAGGAGTTTTACAGAGAGAAAACAGTGAAAATAGAAACATGGAATCATCAAATCATTAACAAATTCAAGAAAATATCCTAGGACTGAATGTCTTGGATTTCTAGAAAAGGCCCATAGAGTGCCTTTAACGATGGGAAGAAAAATTGATCTACAACAAGTGAAATTGTAAGATTTCAGGGTGCTTGAAGAAAAGAAAAAAAATGTTAAAGCTTCCAGAGAAATATGAACAGGCCATATGTAAAAATAATCAAGAATTAGAATGACTAGATTTCTCAATAGGCAACATTAGAAACTAGAAAATGAAGAAGGAATACTTTCAAAATTCTGAAGGAAAGTTATTTTCAACATTTAATTTTATGACCAAATATTAAGGTACATGAAAACACTTTCAGATATGTGAATTGTCGTGGATTTAATTATGTTCCCTTCAAATTCTATATTGAAATCCTACCCCCCCATTACCTCAAAATGTGACTTTGTTTGGAAATAAGATTTTTAAAGATATAATTTTACTTAATATGAGATCATACTGGAGTAGGGTGGACCCTTAATCCAATAAGGTTTATATCCTTATAAAAAGGGGAAATTTGGTTTTTTTTTATTTTTTTTTAAATTTGAGAATAGTTGACACACAATTTTACATTACTTTCAGGTAAACAACATAGTGACTTGGTAAGTTTACACATTATGCTATGCTCATCACAAGTATAGCTATCATTTGTCACCATACAACACTATTACAGTGCCATTGACTATATTTCCTATGCTGTGACTTTTATTTCTGTAACTTATTAATTCCATAACTGAAAGTTTGTATCTTCCATTCCCTTTCACCTATTTTGTCACCCCCCGCCCCCCTTCCCTCTAGCAACTATCAGGTTGTTCTCTGTTATTTGTAGGTCTGATTCTGCTTTTTGTTTGTTTATTAATTTTTTTAGATTCCACATATAAGTGAAATCATAGAGTATTTGTCTTTCTCAGTATGACTTATTTCACTTAGTATAATACCCTCTAGGTCATCTATGTTGTCACAAATGGCACAAACATCCTTTTTATGGCTGCATAATATCCCATTCAGTCTGTGTGTGTGTGTGTGTGTGTGTGTGTGTGGCATCTTCCTTATCCATTCACTTTACCAGTAGATTTAAAAGGCACATTTGGACACAGATACACACACTGTGAGAATGCCACATGAATATGAAGGTAGAGATTGAGGTAATTTGTCTACAAGACAAAGAATGCCAAAGATTGTCAACAATCCACAAGAGGCTAGGAAAGCTGTATAGAACATTTTTTTTCCTCACAACCCCCAAAAGAAATCAAAGTTTTTGACACCTC